>NC_053414.1:9534516-9834516 GCF_016859285.1 Xiphias gladius | reverse complement strand
AATAGCCCCTAAGACAAAGGGCATAGGTGAGTAATGATCAACAGTTTTATTAACATCGTTAACACTGAATTTTAAGGTGGTCTGTCAACATGTGCCCAGCTGATCAGTTGCTCAAGTTTACTGCCAGTTAAACAAACTGTGTACAGTCTTTTTTTGTGCGTTTCCCCTGCTGGTTTCTAACTAAATAAGTTAAACAAATCTAAGGGTTAGTGGAGACATCATTCTCTATTTTTAGAGATGAAAACACGAATGTGGGAGCTGAGTCTAAACAGTAGATGCTCAAGTGATTTCTTAGGGAAAACAGGATATCTGCAGGACACAAAAAGCTTTAAAAAGTGTTGATTTCAGTCTCCTCAAAAAACCTTTTAAAGATATTAAAAAGTCTCAAATGTCATTTACACAGGCCTTAAACATTTGTTTCTAGCATAATGCACTAACATGTTGTGGGACTGATTATTCTCATATATTATATTTTCATAGACCATAGTGTGTTTTTTTTTTTTGTTGTTGTTGTTGTTTGCATTTGCATTGCATGCCCATTTATCACACTGACTATTTTCTAAAGCATACCATGCTTTTTAGACTTTTTCTATACAGATTTTCTACTGTCCAGTCATTCTGCAGATATCTGAGAGAGAATCAACAGTGAACACAAGTTTATTTTCGTCAGAGCTATTTATTGTTGCAATACACTTAAGGCATTGAGGGTAAATAACATTTTTCCTATTATGCAGTGAGGGTTAACAGAGGAGCTTATGTTAAAGCTCACTTGGCAAAAGAAATTACTTGTATAAGCAAATTTATGCTTTGTGTTGCATTACCAGACTTGAAATGTAAATGACAGGTTACCAACACACAGTAAACAGTGTTGTATTTACATCCCCAAAGTATATTTGTGAGAAATAATGCCAAAATGTTTTAATGCAAACTATTACAGGAAAAACTTCAGCTTTTGTTTGGGGGCTCAAAAGTTTTTGCCGGAGGCCCGGATTTGGGCCACAGACCACTATTTGCTTACCACTTCCACACAGTCTTTGTGTGGAAGACATTGCACCCTCATGCATTCTTAAAAAACACTGTGGTGACGTGCTTGCAGAATTACCATGACAACAAGGACTAACTGTTACCATCTTAACTGTATTCAGTCTTTATAGGCAGAACCAGACCTATCAATAGCAGTAATCTCATAGTGCAGAGTACTGCTGAAAGCTTTGGGTTTTTAAATAAAACATATTCCTTCAATGTCAACATGGAGTCTTATGTCACGAGTATCAAGGGAAAATGTGTAAAAATACAGGCTTTTAAAGTGCTCAGTCCCGCAGAGGAACAGAACCATGTTGTGTGTCTGGGATAACTGAGGAGGGATTTTGTTTTAAATTGGACAAAACATTAATCTGGTGAAACTGGATCTTGTTGCTGTGATTAAAAGCACATGTCTCTGACCCCCGTACTCAAGCATAATGTAGTTACTGAGTGATGGGGGAGGGGGAAAACAAGAGATGTGCATTGTGAGCACCTTTTCCTGTAGAGGGGGAGAAAAAGTGAGAAAAGGGGCCAAGGGAATGATCTCAACTAAATTAAGAAAAAGAGTGGTAATAAAACACTAGTAACCCTTAAAAGGCAGAATACTTTTAAAAGGGGCAAAAAGTTATTTGAATCACATGGACAAAAAAAGAGACAGGCATAGAAAAGACAGTTCTAGAGTCAAGCAAATACGGAGTTTGGTTAATCCATCTAGAATGATTTTCATTTTTGAATTGCTTTTGCTGCTCTTCAACATCCTCTCAGGACTCAACACAGCTCAACCCTTAACGCAGCAGATGAGCTCTTTCGGTTTCACAGTGGACTGACTGAACAAATGTGTGGGAGTATCGCATTTCACCACTGACACTGTTCAAGATGTAACTCTGCTCCACTACATCCTCTCATGCAATGTTCTCTCAGATGAGAATAAAACAGCCCGATAGGCTGCAGATGTGTGGGTTTAGCCTGCTGAACATTAGAGTGGTAAACCTTACCAGAAGTACATAAAAATGAGACCTGACACTGACCTTTATTTTTTAAAATCCTTAGGTGTAATATTGCATTCTACTAAAATCAAGTACAGTTTGTGTTGCCAAAATAGATCTAAAGTCCTCTCAGCTTGTACTGGCCGTAACATCAACATAAATCAGTCGTTCACAAATCAGATTAGTAATCCACAAATAGCCTCAACTCCGCTGGGAACGCAATGTAATGATGTAAAATTAAAGATAGTGGACCTTTTAATGTGGATGGTGTTCTTTCCTCACTCTCTCTGCCGCTTTAAGCTCCAATGACTGTGAAGGAAGTCTTGCAGAGCCTGGTAGATGACAACATGGTTGACTGTGAAAGAGTGGGTACATCCAACTACTACTGGGCCTTCCCCAGCAAGGCCTTGCATGCTCGCAAGCACAAACTAGAGGAGCTGCAGAAACAGGTGAGGCCCCTCAGTTTTAGTCTTGACCACGATCACCTCATATTTCAAAATCTGCAGATGTTACCATATAAAACATAATAAAAGCAAAACAACACATTGTATACAGAAAAGCGATACATAGTGCATAGTTCTCCAGAGATGTTTCTTTCTTTAGAGCTGTGGTGAATGCAATTGGTACCAGTTTCATACCAGCTTGCTGTGTTGTGTAAAATAAGATACTGTACATCAGCACAGAGACAGGCTGAGAGATAAGAAAACAGAAAAAGAGCTACTTAAATGAAATGCATAATAAATAAAATAAGAAATTAAAGAAATTTGAAAGGTTACATTATAAAAAACTATATACAATATATTACATTACAGTACCTTTAAACATATAAGTGTGTGTCTGTGTGTGTAGCCCCTGAAACTGGAAGGGCTCTGAATGAAAATGGCTGTAAAAACAGTTAATGAGATATGTTTGTTAAACCCCTTGAATTAAAGCTGAAAGTCTACACTTCGGTGACATCTTGATGGCTTTGTTTCAAATCCATCGTGATTTTTGTACCGAGGCAAAATTACGAAAATTGCGTCACCGTCCAAATACTTATGTACCTAACTTTACATGAATTGTGAAAACATTTGTGCAAAGGAAAGGTCAAGCAACGCCAGCAGCAATGATTTGTGTACTATAAGTAAATAGATATAGGGAGGAATAATAAGAAACTTTGCATAATAATATTGTAAAGGCATATAATGTTAAATATAATATACTGTATGTGGAAGTTTTGTAATGTACATAAACACACCGTAACAAAACAATACTATGAAGTGGATATATAACAGAAACTGAAGCGAATAGTATGATTAGAAAGTATAATTTTAAAATTTAAAAGCAGAATAATAGCAAGATAGTATTGTTATTCTAATATACTACTGTGATGTGGTGATATAAATAATATAATGCAATGTAAAAAATAGTTTAAAAAAATGTAAATGAAAAAAAACGGTGTTACATATCTTACACGTTACACATGCTGATTTCTTTCCTGATTTTTGATGCCAAAATTCCTGTAATTTATAAGAGAAGATTTTTTTTTTTTTTTTAAGCTTTAAGACTACACTGCTCTTTGTAGTTTACAGTAAATTAGGTGGTCCTATGACAAGCACAGCTCAGAAAAACACTCATGGTAATTGAAAGCGAAGAGAAAAATGGGAAGAAAACACAAATGAGCTGCTGATTACGGTAAAGTTCCTCTGAGTTTAAAAAAAAAAAAAAAAAAAAAGCAATGGTTAAATTACAGACAGCTTTGAATTTCTCATCTTCTGTGATGATCCATTTCCCCCTCCTGGTGCATGGCAGACAGATGGAGTGAGGGTGGGTGGTGACTCCTCAGAGAATGTTGGCCACCAGATATGTAGGACAGAAGTTAAGTGTTACGCAGCTGCAATCTGTATCTAAACTATGTCATTCGCTTGCTCCACAAGCATAACAACATAACAGTATAGCTGTTAACGATATACAACAGCATTTGACCATTAGAATAAGTGTTGAGTGTTGAAGTTATGTTGAGGGGGACTGTTTGAATGCCGTCATCCATTTAAGACAGCAATTGAATTTGTATGCTTGATGTTAAGACAGAAAAAAAGAGAAATGAGGGTTTGGTTGGGGTATAGTTTAAAAACAGATTACGACATAGTTCCTTCCATTTCTGCCAGATTAATTACAAAGTATGCTTTAACTGCTCTGTAATTATATATTAATGCAGATGAATCATTAGTCTGTAATGCTCTGGTCAGCAGCCATGTTCCATTAAGAGTTTAAGGGAGTATTGCTTGCAGTCAAATCTCAACAGTGGTGAATCAATTCCTGGGACCAATCAGTACTTTTGTTGAAGGGGTACAAATCGGTACACTGACATAGGTGGTTATTTCACCACCTGTATGTTCAAGTAACAATGTCATGAACAGTAGCATTGAATTTAGAATTGGTTTTATGGCAGAGTAAAGTGAAGCTGTAACAAATTCATCAGTTATTATAAAGATATTTCTCCGTTATGCTCATTTTGTAAATCTGAAATATATATATATATATATATATATATATATATATATATATATATATATATATATATATATATATATATATATATATATATATATATATATATATATATATAAAAAATATACTTTTTTTTTTTTTTTTAACTGATGCTATTCCAACAAATTTTGGTCTGATGTGTCTTTCTCAATATTGAGTCGCCTCAGCAAATTCATTTATGTGTCAGAATACATGGTTCTGTTTTTATCTGTTAAATTCAATACCAGTATTACTGATGATCGTATAAAACTTCTTTGTCTGCTAGGGAAATATTACATTCATAAATCAAGAACAATTGATGTGCCCAATTTTAGACTTTTTTTTCAATTCATGTGTAAAGCTTTTACGCATCTCTTTGCAATCTCCAAAATCAAAAAGCACAAAAACTGCTACTCCCATTGAAAACACTGTGAAGCACATTTCATTTAATTCGTTTTGTGAAATATTATTTAGGTATTTATTCATTGGCATTTTTAATTTTGTGATCTACCCTGTTATACTGTCCTGCCTGCCTGATAATTTGACTATGAAACTGCTTTGTATTTGAAAAAAAATGCGCCATTCCCCTGCTCTAGTTTATAAATAAAGTTTGTAATAACATATTTTACTTTGGAAGTAGTTTGATGGCAGATTTTTACCTAATGTAACACTGTTCTACTTTAAAGATTTCTGAAGCAAAACAGCGGAAAGTGTCTCTACAGAAAGTGGTTGAAAAGGCCAAAGTTGGACGTCAAGATACAGTAAGAAGATTTTCACATGGTTCCCACCTTATATGGAAAGATCTATTTTTAGGATAAAGTGAATAATCAAAATAAAATGAATGATACATGTTAATTAGATTTATAAAATAAATTTCACAAAATGATCTGTGTCTGTGTGCATGCAGAAGGAGAGAAGTTCCCTACTGAAGGAACTGCAGGCTCTGAGAGAGGAGCGAACTCAGCTGGAGGCCGAGTTGGAGAAGTACAGAGTGTGTGACCCAGATGTCGTTGAGGAGATGAGTGAGTATACACACACAACCTGACTTTTTTTTTTTTCTTTTCCCCTTCTTCAATCAAGGCCCTTGTAATTGTTGAATGAGGAAACCCAGCATCCTGTAAAATGTCCAGTAAGGTAAAGTTGAAATAAACGCCCTGTGTGAAACGTTAAATGTCCAAATGTTTGAGGCCATGCAAGAGAGGTGTTGTTTTTAAATCTCTGGTAAGTTTCGAGGTTATGTAGCACCCTAACAACAAGGCAAGTTTGACAGAGGGATGTTGTACAAGTAGTTATTTGGTGATATGCGGATTGGTCCTGACCTATCTAACATGGTTCGGTCAGTTGTTGTTTGTCTCTAGACTTGTGGCAAAAACTGATCTCACAACATGAAGTGTGTGTGAGGTTAATACAAGCCAGGTGACAATTCTTAAAATAATTTGACAACACCCTTTTAGTTAGTGTATTTAGCCACTGTAGCTGAAAGCTTTGAGTGGCTCATGGAGACAGCGTACAGCGTCGTGTTAGCTGTCTCAGCTAATGCAGACGTCTTTCACCAGCTAATATTAGCTCGAAGCCTCGGTGCGCGAGGAGAAGCAGATCAGAAGCCCGTTCATGTCTTGATTGACAGCCTCGAGGTCCCACCCCTTACTTTGGCCTTCTCTGATTGGTCAGAAGGGCGAGGCTCTCTCAAAAACTTGGGTTACAGAAGCCTTTGACAAAACCTCTCCAAATTAAGATATGTCTTGGAGCATGTTCAAACTAAAAAATATTAGGGAAAAATTACATACAGTTGGGTTAAGTCAAGTTCAGTTGTGACCAGAGATGCATGACCCCATTCATATGTAATGATGAACACGAACGCCTGCCTTACTGCCTGTTCAATAACATGAATAATGTGTGTAAAGCACAACAATCCTCTCAAATACAACTGGATACAGTTTATCTTTCTGTGTTAAACAACTCGGGACAAGATTTTTGAGGTGCAGCTTTTAGCCACAGCAGATCTCATCTCTAATGCTGCTGCTGAGAGCAAACATGTAATTTGTCTGTTGAGCAGCCGAGTCACAGTTTCTTACGGTTAAAATCAAATGTCAGCGAGGAAGTGAAAACTTATCACAAGTGGTCAGTCGACGTCAAGATGTCATTTTGAAACTGTCGGTCTTAACCCCAACCGGCTTAGAAGCAAACTCTTTGTTTCAGCCTTTCACTATATATTATAACCTCTGACATCTCAGCTCGGAGAGACAAAGTTAAAACACAAAGACAAGACCACTGCTCATGACTTGTTTACTGGCTGTTGCAGTTATAAAGCAAAATTGCTAAATATTCCCTATTGCAGCATCTCAGTTGTGAGCATTTGGTTGTTTTTTTTTCAACCTCACTACTTTTTTTTAAAACATTTTATAAACCAAACAATTAATCAAGAAAATAATGGGCAGATTAATTTATTAATAAATAATTGAGTTAGTAGAAGATTCTCAGTCCTCTAGATCATAGGCTACTATGTAAGTACTATGTCAAATGCTGCCAGAGGTCTTGTTTAGGTTGAATGTCTGGTATATTGAGTATTTGACATAGTACAGTGTGTATTTATACATAATCAAGGCCAAATCTCTCATTCATATCAG
Source organism: Xiphias gladius (assembly GCF_016859285.1). NCBI lineage: Eukaryota > Metazoa > Chordata > Actinopteri > Istiophoriformes > Xiphiidae > Xiphias > Xiphias gladius. The sequence continues at coordinate 9,827,372 of NC_053414.1, read as the reverse complement.
GAGGCACAAGGGTTACCCTTTAGCTACTTTATGTTCTTAATTTAGATTTAAATGTAAATTGAATGTGAATTTTACTTGCAACAGGACTAAAGAAACCAAAGAGGAAGCAAAGAGGAAAAGGCAATGACAATGCAATAGAAATCTATTTATTTTTCAGTCTGGTTCTTGTAAGGGACTGTGTGTAAAGAAACAGTAAATGTAGAAGGGATACTTTAGTTTGACACTGATGTTTTTAGTACAGCTGCTGCTTTATATTGTACAGGCTAAATATTCTCTAGATAGTAGATAATACAGTCAAGTTTGCATTGGTAGCTTTGTGCCAGAAAAAGACAAAATTGAAATTTCCATCATATCCTGTAACACCTTAATTGTGCGTCCCAGAGAAACAACTTTAGGATCACATTGTAAGTCCCTCTGCAGAAACTTTGCCTCTGCTGTCAGTGATGAACCCATGGCCAAACTTAAATCATTGCAACAGCTGTTGGAGTACCAATCCAAACCCCAGGAATAAAACATTTCTTTTACAGCTATCCGAACAGACTCAAAATGGCGAATGTAAATAGATTTCAAACGTTTAAGTAGAATGAAGTATTAAATGTAAAAAAAACGGCACTGAAAAATGAAACTTGGATATTTTTTATCTCTATACCCAGGGGATATATGTGGAATCCAGGGCCACCGTATCTGTTAGCTGACATTTGTGTGAACTGAATTTGTGTTCACTCTGTGGAGTAGCTCTCTGATCTGTGGCAGTGATTTGTGTTGATCTGGTGAAAGTAGATACCTCCAGCTCTTTCTAGATCTGGCCCCTCTCACTAAAATCCAAGGCTATGGCAGAACTTTCAATCCCTCGACCTGGTATATGTTCAGCCTCAGCTTGTGCTTGTATTGTGGACATTGAAAGTTATGTAATGTAATACAGATCGTAAAACAGACATGATGCACCCAAATCAGATAGATGAACCAAATAGTTAATGAGATAGAGAAAGGAGAACCTTTCTTTCCCTTTCAATCTCTTTTGCTTTTTTTTCACATTTATCACTGTCTCTACTTGCCTGCAAGCTTTACTTTCCTCTTTTTGAACTACACCACACACACAGCTTTGTTACAGATAACCATCTCCCTCCAGTGAAACTTGAATTGTATCCTGAGAGCTTTGTGCAGCTATGCAGAAGAGTATATGACACAATGTTATGTCTACTGCTGAAGGGGGGTTAAAACTGAACTTGCAGAATTGGCTTAGACCTTTTCATGCTTATGTTCATGCAGATGTGAGACTCATTGGTTCAGAGAGCGACTTTTAAAGCAAATGTGTGTTGAGACGCAGCTGCAACAATATTGTTACACAGACAGTACATTTGAACCGTTTCCCCCTTTTTATTTAAAGGATTTTCAGGAAAAGGATTGTGAGCGAATAATCAAAATGACTCAACCGCTGAAAGTTAAAAACACATTTTTAGTTTTTAAATATATGCTTTGCTTTCTGAAAGCTGGTCAATACTAAAGGTTCTTTCGAGAATCAAAAGTAGGCTAGCCCTAGCATGACTTACTTCCTTAACTTTACCTCTGTTGTCATGAAACCAGACCCACACTACTGATGTTGTCGACCCTGAGCATGTTCGACAGTGGTTGCCACACCCATGATGCCAATCTGCTGTTGTTGCAAGAGGTGGGATTAATATCCACCAAACATTGTTGGCAAATCCAACTGAAAACCAAAATTTTAAAAACATTTGTGGATTGGACTCATGGTGTAAGTGTTGCTTTTCTCATTAGATCACAGCCAAAGTACAGTTGAAAGCACAGTCATGCTCAGTGTAAAGAACACTGAAAAGAAGTGCCAGCGACAGAGCTAACAGACAATCTTTTCAAAAATGTTTAACATTTCTTGCCGCACCCATAGATAAAATACTAATATGTGAGGTTGAAAACCACCAAACATGGGAAGGGCAAAAAGACATCTCAAAGAAATCGGAGCTATGTGCTTGGCAAGTATGAGACTGTGTGGGTACAAAAGTCAGAGTTTAAAAGTTAGACATGTATTTAGACATTTACAACCATGTTGAAGGGCAACCATTAAGTACACAAATGTATTCATGCTTTTTGGAATTATTTACAACCTCTAGAAAAGTTGTTTTGTGATTATCTTTCCTTTACTCTTTCTTTTCCATTTATGATGTGTGGATTGTAGTGAACTACAAGGCCCTACTCTCAGCACATACCACCGATTGTGACAACTTTACTGGATATCTTGGCTGGATATTCAGCAGCCGAAGCCCAGTCCCACAAGTACAGCAGCCAAATCGGTGCATGTGGATAGTTATTGGGATCAATAAAAGGTTATTGTTAAATACTACTAAAAGGTAAAGAGACTCGTCCAGGTTCATAGCAACTTAATGACGTTACCTGCTGTTGTTTAGGATTCAGGCTCATAGATCACCAAATATTTCAGAAATGGAAAGCTATCCAGTTAGTGCACATTGTTCAGCTCTACTTCAGGTTTGTAGATGGGCTCTTTCCAGCTGCAGCTGCAGCTGCAGGGGAAGTGGAACCTAAACTGTCTGCTTTAATTTAATAGTGTACCACTTTTTCATACAGTATGGCTGCTGCTATCCAACCATCACATCACTGACAAAACTTTCCTCCACAAAGGATAGTGTTTGCTGCTGACCTTCATTTGCATTTGTGTTGCCAGTATTTTTTTTTTGTGACTTTTATTTTACTTAATTCACTGGACTTACAGTATATTTTTTGCAGAAAACATTGTCTGCCCTGAGGACGATAGACTTTCAACTGAGCTTTCACATTGTGCATTTATTTGTTTGGCCTATTTTACATACGTAGTATGTGAGTCTTGCTCATTAATATGGGTTACCAAAGAAACAAAGGTTAGTAAATGGACCACACTGTATGGATTTGCAACACAAAACGGACAAGGATGTTCTGTTTTCTATCACCTGTAACATGACACTTTTCATTGTCTTTTTACAGTGAAATTAAGTGTAACTCATCATTTTAATGGTAATCTTTTAGAACAGCTTTGGTCTGTTTTCTGTAGGTGTCTGTTCGTTTTCAACACAGAGATGTGATGATGCCTTATTTTGAGCAGTAATGCCAAACTGACTGAAGGGAATAATGTTACATTACCTGATAAAATGAAAGAAACACAAATTGCAGACATAATGTATAATGCACATACTGATCATAAACTGTGTTTTGCAGGAAAGTCAAACGTTGTAGCAAAAGAAGCTGTTTCCAGGTGGACAGGTAAGTCATCTTATCTTTTAAATACAAACACGTGTAATAAGTCTGGATTCAAGCTGCAACAATTATTTGATAAATCAATTATATAATCAGCAACTATTCTTGATTATCGATTCATAATTTAATTCATTTTTCCATTTGACGGTTCGCAAATGTGAGAATTGGCTCGTTTTCCTTGTTTTACGTCACAGTAAACTGAATATTTGGGGTTTTGTAAAGACAAAAGAAGACATTCAATAACATCACCTTGTGCTTCAGGGAATTGCGAGGGACAGTTTTCGGACATTTTATAGAACAAAGGATTAGTTGAGTAATCACAGAAATATTCAGGCAGATTGATCAATATTTAAAATAATCATTAGTGGGGCTTTAACTTTGTAAACTATTATTTACATTATAGAATTAATCTGCAAATTATTTCCCAGAATAAGCAATTGACTGTTAGTGAAATCTGCCCATTTTTGACTCTTCAGGTCAACATTTCCTTCAACTGGTCAACAAGGTTGCGTTGTTGGTTTTAGTTGGCGCATTTTTGACTTACTTCCATAGAATTATATTCATTTTAAGAAACTATGAGTCATACCTACCTCTTTCATGACTTCCCTCATTTGTGGTGGACACCACTGAAGGAATACACCTAAGGTAGCATTCGGTGTAAAAATGTTTCCTCACAGCACATCAGCCTACATCAGCTTTTAGAGAACAAATAAAATGTTTTTTTTGTTTTTTGTTTTTACTACAAGCTATAATGTTAAGCTGTTATGTTACAACTACTAGCATTAGTTTGACTGTTCTTTCAGTAGATTTTCAACAAATTTCTTTCTTCTGTTGCACTGTGTGGTACACTGTGTTCACCAATTGAATGAAGGACCAAAATCAGCAAAACAGTCACTTATTTTTTCCTTGGAAACATTGTAAGGCCACTTTTTCTGGGATTGGTGGAAGAGGTGTCTATATCTTTGTACGCTTTTTATTTTATACACATACGTGCACTGTTGTTTTTGCTATGTAGCTGGCATTTTTTTCAGTGCACTGGAACTGGAACTTGTCTTATCTAGCAGGTCACAACAGACCCCTGCAGGCAACTAACAATCCTGCTTAATGTGTTGGATTGCCTGTGGCTGCAAGTTGTTCTGTGAAAACTTTAGACCTTACTTTTCAAAAAATTATGCTGTGTAGCTTTAACCTGTAGCCTCGTCACACTGAGACACACCCACACAAAGACACGCAGATACAAGCCCCAACACAGTTGATGACTTGCACCTTAACTCCATGTTGTGTCCTATCAACAGTGGAACGCGGTGATCCCGCACGACCTAGGAAAAAGGCATTACTAATAGTGTGATTCAGAGTTTATTGACATAAGCACCTGATTAGACAGGTATTAATCTACAGGAAGATATTGTAATTACTTGTTAAATGGTTGACGCATTCTACAGTTTTCAGCTTGTCTCACGAATCACCTCTAAAAGGCACTTCCTTCCAGTTCGGAGAAACTCAACTAGACCATATAATAAACCGCAATAGACTTATTACTGCCTTGCTGAAGGTTATCTAGGCTACTTAGGCTACTGAGTTGATTTGTGAATGCAGTACACTGAGATTAGTTGTGTATTTATGTGTTGAATATGTTTTGGACTTGGGTATACAAAAACGTATTCTCAAGTTAGACTATCAGGGTAAATTTACCTCCATAAATCATCAGACTCAAGAGAGATTTTATTCTAAATCGCCAGCTTTGATAACATTTTATACTACAGTTAATAGAGCGCTTTTGACCCACAGCTGAAGGAAAATAGACTGCTGTGATTATATGCATTCATCATTAAAGTCATTCATTGAAAGCATTTGAGGTTAGAGGGAAGCTAATTAATTGGCCAAGTCATAGTCATAAATGATGTCAGGCTAATCCCTGTTATTGTAAGGTTGTGCAAATATTTCCTCCACCTGTTGATGGAAGGTGTCAGAAAAGCAAATATGAAATGAATGAATAAGTAAACTAAATAAAACCCACATAAATAAAAAAACACAGTTGCATCTCATTTGGGAGCATTACTAGACGCTTGCTAAAATTCCATTACATGCAGAAATCTACCGGAAAAATATACTGTATCAAATCTGCACTAAGCAAGATTTCTATGCAAAATACTGGTGCGCTTCATGACATTGGTCTTTTTACACAAATTGGAGCTTCAGCATAGCGTTTCCCCACCCTTGTTAAAACTCCCGTTAACACCCGTCAGTTTCCCCCTAATTGCCTGAATTATTTCCAGGTGTTATCGACGGTCACTGGCGGGAAATGTTCTCTGTGCTTCGAAAGTAATATCATCAAAACCTAAACTAACTCAACTCTCACCAAAACAGCAGTGTTTTAGTAGCAGTGATACAGATGGTTTGTTCTTGGACTCAACCATCATCCTTGAGTCAGAGAGTATTCTCATAATCCCAGACTGACTTTGCTGTTATAATAACACTGGAGGGGCAGGTGCATCACTGTATTTCAGCTCGTTAAATAAAGATTTTCATTTCTGCTTTCAGATAATATTTTCGCCATCAAGTCATGGACAAAGAAGAAGTTTGCCTTTGATGACAGCCGCATTAATAAAGCCTTTGGGATCCCTGAGGACTTTGACTACATGGACTGATTGTCATTCTACCACAGCTTGTGGACTCAGTAAGGGAAAAGCAAGAGTTTCAGGTTCAGTTTGAAGTCTCCATACCTGGTCCCTGCATTTCTAGTTTCTGTTCTGTTCAGTAGAATGGAAATAAACACACCAGGAATTACATCAAAGGCCAGTGGTGGAATTTGAACAAGGACGGATATCAGTGATTTTGCTACAACAGATTGATTTTATCAGCAGAAATGTTGCTTTGGTGCAACGAGAGAAGAGACTGAACTGGCCATTAGTGGCTGTGAGGGGGTTCTATGATAAACACAACATAGCAGCCAGACTTTTAGGACACCTGTTTGCATGAAAACTGAGAACTCCAAGTTGATGATGGAAATGAATCAACACTTAAACCATCTGTGTTGGCAGTGATCTAATTTATATGGTTTAAACAGATGGTTTGGAATCAAATGCTTGTGCAATTTTTCCTCTATATTAACCCTTTTTGTATTTTTCTGGGTGGGAGGGGGTCAATTTAAGGCAATAGCTAGTTCTGTTCATAAAAACTGCACTGGGACTAACAGGAAAATTAAATTACAAAGGATATGCTTACGATATTTTTGTCTACAAGTGCTGTAAATATTTAAAGTACATTTACTTTTTTTTGCAGAACCTGTTTTCTTGTTTTGCAAATAAAACGTCTCTCTGAGTTTTACAAGCTGTTTTTGGCAGTTGTTTTCATTCCAAAACTTAGCGTGCAGTGTACAGATGCATTTACACCAGGCCTCCAATCTTTTGTATTTTGAGTTCTTTAGAAACTGCCACTGGAATGTTGCAAAATCTGTCACAAAAGCACAGGATTTTTTCTTTTTTCTTTTTCTTTTTCCCACAGCTGTAGACTCACTTTCTGTATGAACAGAAAAGGAACATTGTTGTCATGAACCCTAATCCCCTTGTTAGAGGTGCACGGGTGACTTTAGCAACACTGATCCTGTCTGGCTGTAGTTTTGTTTGGTGGAGCTGACACACCTGCAAAACAATAACCTGAATGTATGTTCATGTGTGTACCTGCCCAGCCTGTCCTTACTATGATTCATGAGTCAAAGATGCTGAGTGTCAAAGCTTTCCAAGCCAACTTTGAATAGTTTTACCTCACTGTCGCTAACTTAAAGACTATTATTAATTGCAGCTTCTTAGGTTAAACGTGTCTTGTCCTTATAAAGATCAACAGTGCAGTAATTATGCTAACTAAAGACTTTCACTTAACCTAAAGTATAGGCTCACAGAAGAAGATAATATTATATAACACCAGACTGACATGTAAATAGATTTTATTGCATGTAATTTTACTAATTGCCCTTATCAAGTAGGTTTAAAACATTTTCTTTTGGCAATTTCTGCTCTATTAGAAGACTATTACTATTAGTAGACCGTTAGTAGGTATTCAGATGTGGACTTATTTACAAATACCACAGTGAAAAAATACTCAAGTAAATGTCCTGGATTCAAAGTCCTGTTTAAGTACATAAGTGTTATCAGCAAAATGTACTTAGGGTATCAAAAGTCAAAGTACTGGTTCTGAAGAAAAGTGGCTACAGTGACTGAGATGATATGATATATATTGCACAGCCGATAAAACTGATGCATCAAGGTGTAAGTAGCATTTCACTGTTGTAGGTCATTGAGGTGTAGCTAGTTTTAACTATTTTATATACAGTTCAGTAGTGTATTCCAGTTGTTCCTGAGCTAGGGTCACTGGAAATGTGAGAATGATTAATGGGTTAGGAAAGAAGACACAAATTTATCCTTAATCTTTGCTTTTTTGTGAAATATTGGATCATTTTACATCCTGGCCTTTGAAAAGTTATTTAAATTAAGTCACTTAAGAGGTTTAGGAGGGAAATCTCTCTCTGGTGGGAACTGCTAAAAACTCACCTGAAATATAACAAGGGGCCCCACCTAGACACTGTGTTTTTGTGAAGGGTCACAGTCCAAAAAGTTTAGGAACCATTGCTTAAATCTCTCATAATGCATTGTATTTATAAAGCTTATCGCATGTTTTTTTTTTTACTGTTAAATCCTAATCTGTGAAATAGTCATTAATGATAGCAGTCAGATACACAAAGTGAAGCAAAAGGTAAAAATATTTTCCTCTGAAATCTAACCGAGTATAAGCATAAAGTTTGTACATAAAATAGACAAGTACTTCAAAATTTAAGTATAGTATTTGAGTGTATTAGTATTAGTAGTAGAACATAGTATTATAAGTAAAGGGTGTGCAGTCAAAATGTCACTAGTACTTAAGTATTTTAAATTAAAAGTATTCAAAGTATCAACAATAAAAATACGCATAAATCAGATACTATAATTTTATACTGTTATATATCATTGGATTATAATTACAGATTCATTAATGTGTATGTAAGTTTATTGTTGCGGTGCATAGAGGTGGAGCTCATTTTAGCTTGTTCATAACTTTAGCTTTCAAATCGGTGTAATGGATCAATGTAATTTACCTCTGAAATGTAGTGGAATAGAATTAGAAAGTAGCCTGCTATGATATGGTTGTAAAGTACTAATACCTCAAAATTGTGCTTAAGCACAGTACTTGAGTAAATGTATTTAGTCACTTCCCATGCCTTCATAGTGTGGCAAGTCAGAAAAGCACCAGTGGTGGAGGAAGTATTGAGATCCCTTACTTAAGTAACAGCAGCAATACTGAAAAATAAAAATATTTCAAAACAAGTGAAAGTCCTGTGGTGAAAATTTCACTCAAGTAAAAGTTCCATTTTCAAAAATAAAAGCATATGTGAGTATTATACTATTTTAAAGCACATTATTGGATTAAGATTTTACATATAAAACATATGACCACCTTAAACAGGTAAGTGTCAGTTTTATTATTTCCCCAGGTACCCAGAAACTAACCAGTATGCTAAAGCTGAAATGATAAATTGATTAACTGATTAGTCTATTGACAGAAAATTAACTGGCAACAATTTTGATAATTGATTAATAATTTAAGTCATTTTTAAGCACATACCAGCCTCTCAAATGTGAAAATTGGCTAGTTTTTGTGGTTTTCTATGATAGTAAACTGAACATATAGTATTTTGGCTTTTGACTGTTGGTCAGACAAGAGTGATTTGAATATGTGCACTTAGGCTTGAGAGAATAATGATGGGCATTTTCGGACATTTAATAGACTAATCAATCAGTCAGTTATTAAAGAAAAGAACTGCCAGACCTATTGGAAATGAAAACAATTTATGGTTGCAGCCTTACAGTACTGCTATGGTGGAATAACATAGGTAGGTTTTCTGTGTGTTGACTACTGGAAACTTAGAAATAATGGAAGCAATTTGATAAAACATAACTTTACAACAAATAAGCTCAGTATAAACTAAAACAATTATGTACTTAAAACTAGATTTTGACACAAGAGCGGGGGTCCCTAGATAAAGGATGGGAGACCTGACATAGTTGATACTCTACTTCAGTGGTGCAAATTTCCAATAAATTTGTAATTAATCAAATCATTTAGACCCAAATTATATGGAGTAAATGTGGGGTTTTGGGCCCCTGGGGGTCTGGGGCCCACGGGTGGTTGCACTCTTTACCAGGATGGTTAATCCAGCCTTGAAAATTTACATCTGAAATGTTGTAGAGTACGTGGATAAAGTATACAGTGGAAAAACCCAAGTCGGGTACCTCAGATGGGCTCCTGAATACACTAATTAGAACTTTCCACCACCGTCGTGTGATGCCTTTTTTGTCAGCTTTGTTTGATTTACTTTCAACAACAGACACGTAAACAGCCTCGCTGCTAGTGACACTGCTGTACACTGTACAACGTTTTTGGGGCAGGCGGGGAGGGACAGAGGGAGGGGGCTGCTTCTGCTTCTGCTGCTGCTGCTGCTGCTGCTGCTGGAGGAGCTGCTGCTGCTGCTGCTGCTCCTGCTCGGTGAGAGGCAGACAGAGCAACGTAGCGAAACACAAGGTAGGCTGCTAGCTGAGAAGGCAGCATGGCGGGTCTACAGGACTTCCAACAAGGCAGCCACTGTCACAGGAAAACGTGGATCAATATACTACTAGGAATACTACAATTACTTTTGCCCTACGTCCAGCACGGAGGGGCTCAGCTGCAAGGTTTGTCTTCACCTTTATTTTCCGCTTCGGATGTAACGTTAAAACGACCGTTGGAGAAAAAAAAAAAAAAAAAAAAAAAGGGAAAAAAAATGTACGTTAAGTTAGCTAGGCTGACTTGACAGCAAACGTTAGGCTGGAAAATTGGTAACGAGTTGAGTCGTCCAAACTGCATATAAACTAAAGACAGGCGACACATTTTCCCGAATACATTTCCACGCAGTGACTTGGGGCATATTTTGATATTTACCAACTTAGTAGAGGGCTATAGTTGTTGTTTTGTCAACCTGCTAGTTCATGCTAGCTGCCAGTTCCCCGTACTGTTTCTAAACGAAACTAACTTGTTCAGGCAGGGAACTAAGCTAACGTACTAACGGGACTAAAAATTGGTATTTAACGGTTTCTGTGGTCAGTGTAGTGAAGATACACCATGCAGTAAGCTAACACTACAGTCGAGTGTGCCGCAGTAGCAGTATAGATGTGTTTCCCAAGTTCGTTAGCCACCGAGCTAATCTTCCTGCTAATCAAGCAGCTAGCCAACAGCCTTTGTCAGCCTGCCGAGGCGAAGTCATTTCCTCACTTGTCTGTATGATTAACATCAACTACGTTTCAGTTTATTCATTTGTAATAACCAGTAATAATAAAGTGAATGTGACAGTTTGCATCCTAATTGTTTCGACAGCTTAAATTCGTTGCATTTCCAGTTCTCTGTCTTGCCCAGGTTACTAAATTTCCAACCCAACACCTCACTGTTATTTTCTTGCTCCCACAAAGCTCTGAGTCAGATGTCCACCAGCGTGGTCGAGGTCTGGCAGCCAGAGGATGCAGACCCATTAGTCCCGCTTCAGGTAATCATAATTTCTCTCTGGGGTGTGTTTTGTATGGAGGAGATGAGAATATCTATATGCAAAACACAGATCACCTAACAGAAGCTTTCGAATGCAGCCAGATGCACGCACACGTGTGCGGTTAGTGCATCCCCATTGTGTTTGGCTCCACTTTGCAGCTAGCGGAGTTGTCCATATTCAGTCCTTTATGTAAGGAAAGATCGGTACCCATCCGTGATTTTGTGATCATAGTTTTGTGCAGAAGTTTTAGACATCGAGCCAGAAGCCACAGTTCAATACACGACTTTGAAAAGAGACTGGAGCGGGAGGCCACCTGCCATGTGGCTTCTCCTTATTTTCTTTTGTACATAGTGTCCATTGTGGAGTTCAGTCACCAGTAGGCACTGAGAGCACGTTAGGAACGATGCAGTTAGAATACTAGTTTGTAGTGCTTTCCTGCATACTACTTTTCAGTTTTTTTTTTCCTGCTCCTTTAGTTTGCATGTTTTGCTGTTTGTTGTGCAGGTTTTATTTTTTATTTTTTTTCTTAAGAATCTGACATTTTCAAGTTGGCTGCTGGTGTGATGATTATGTAATCATGGAGCAAGACAAGCACAAACAGCTGGAGTTTAGTGTTTACTGATAACCTGTCATGAGGTCACCAGCTGACTGTCATGTTACCTTTGGGGGGTGTGGCATTTTCTTCAGGACTTTGTAAACATATAGAGTTGATAATTTGGTTACTTTGAAAATAAGCAAAAGGTTTGCAGGTTTGCCTTCCACAAAAATACATATACATAGTTTACTTGGTTAGTGTGTTCCCCAGAGTTTTTAAAATGCTTGTATTGCCATCTGCTTACTGCGTTAATTACCGTAGACCAGAGATAACACAGGAAGAGTTGGTAATTCATTCATTCATTCAACACACTCTTAGAGTGTGTTGAATGAATGAATAAATAAATAAATAAATAAGATGGGTTTTAGTTGGTGTTTGGACTTGTTTTTTCCACTCACCTCTATCTTGCAGACCAATTGGCAGACCGCAGAATTGTTGACATTGTTAGGTGTCATGTTTAGATAGGCAGCAGTGAATGGAGTGGCTGTCTCAGTTACATTGACTATATGAAAAAGAGCATGACATGGATGTCTTTCTGCTATAGTCCAGTCCTGCACGTGGTCAGCTGGTTAAGTAATGCATGTTGCTAAAGGCTCATTGAAGTGCTGATCCAGGAGATAGCGTGTCATGTGCCTTGACACATAGTTAAAATCCAATCAGATATTAAATTTGGGTAGGAGACATAACTGAGCAGATATTGTGTGCATATCTAAGGCTCGTAATTTTTGCCATCTTCATCTCCTACCTCTTGTGATTTTGTAAACATTGACTTGTGTTTTGGGTTTGACTATGGATCATGTGTTTGGTTTGGCTGCAAGTTTAGATCCAGTCCCTTAGTAATTGTTATATTAATTCGGGTTCCATCTCTTTCATTTGCCTGGTTTTGTGTTTTTGTATACAGTCTCTTGTCCTAAAAAAATTAAATCTTTGCATTCATCTTAAAATCCCTGCATGTAGAATTCAATGAATTTACAGATGCTCCAGTTCTGCTTTTGAATATTCCCCCTGCTTTAATGGATCACCTGCTGCAACAAGCAGCAATAGCGTGTGCTCTGTCATTGTTGTGCTTAATCAGCTGGAAAATCAGTTTTCTCGTTCATTTAAGCCATTAGCATGCCAGGCTTCAAAGGTGGTGGTGTCATTATAGGATATAATGTACAATAAGACAAGGATACATCAGTTGGAACCTTTAAAGCTGCAACTTGTAACTATTGCTGTGTTTAGACAAGGGACGTGTAGTGATGGATATAACTGATATATCTAATTTTATAATCCAAAATTTAAAACATTATAATGCAAAGGACCAGTAAATTCAATGGAAAAACTGTTTAGAATTGAAATAACAAAACAGAGATGTCTTTCTTTTTTGGTTAATTCACTAAACTAAATGCCTTACAAACCAAGGCATCTCATCACATAAGCGCATAAATCGTATTAATGCAATACTGCTATAAATCAGACCTACCCTTTGATTTGCAACACTGCCTACAATAGCTTAATATGCTATAACCAGAGACATTTAAGGAGTAGCTACCTCAGTAGAAACAATGTGGCTTATATTCTTTATTATCTCACAAAAAGAGCATGTCACTGTTGTGAAGATGTAATTTCTTTGTAATTGTACCAACATACTACATTCCTAAAGGTGTGTGTTTGTATCTGGTGTGAAATTAGAGTAGTTTTCAATAGAGTGGTGGTGGAAAGATGGGGGAGGGGCAATAAAATGCCTGACAGATCATGGTCCACGGTAGTGTTGCTCAGACCACCACTATACTTACATATGTCTTCCATTGGTGTTTTGTGGGGTGATCATGAAGCCATAACGTAGCCATAAGATTGTTCCTATGGAAACCGGATGTTCACCATTTGATGAGACCAGAGCTTATCTCTGTATGCCATGCATGGTGCACATAGCCTACTACACCGTAGTTAACAGTGTTTGCTGTTTGTACTGCTGTGGTGTAATTCTCAGATACCTACTTAGCAAGCCTGATTCAATGAAAGTAAAATATACTCTCATTTTTTGTTTTTCATACAGTACTACATGTATGTGCATTTTGAAATGTTCTGCAGAACAGACTGAAACTGATCCTTATTTTGCGCACGATCAAAGCCGTGCCATTGCAACATTGACAAGTAAGTTGTCAGTTAACTATGAAAGGCACTGCTGGTCAAATTTTCTTTCAAGAGAGGGTAACTAAGTACATGTAGTATGTTGACATGCACAGTGTAATCTGATTAGGCAATGGTTAGAAGTGTGCACATGGTTTAGAGTAACTATAGTTTTCCCAGTTGACAGGATTTGTGATAACTGTGAGAATGTCTGGAAGGATATTCTGTAGTCTGTAGGAAATATATCATTAGTGCTACAAAGTAGGAGAAAGAAAAATGTAGGGAACTCAGCTGTACTGTAACTGGACTGGACTGGATTAATCATGTTGATTTAATTTTATTGTCCTTCACAACTAGCAGAGCATTGAAATTAGGTTAATGGATATATAGAGGTTTTAACCAACACAAAAACCATATGATTAACTAATGAATAAAAAAGACTTATCGTGTTGAGAAAAGAAAAATTAAAAGTTGTATCAGTCCTGATTAACAATTACATCAATGTTTTTGTTTAGTCACCGATCTTCAGAAATTCTGTATTCATTCAGTAATTCCATTGGCACAATGTAGTGGACAACAAACTGGATGTTCATTGTTTTATTCTGATTCTGAGAACATGAGTATACCCTGCCAACACTGGCAGAAAAGGCTGCCTGCTGTCTAATTTGGAGTCAGGGTGGCAAAGATTTAATGCCTGTTTTTTTTTCCCAAGATTATTTCAGTTTTCTGATTGGATGTCCTGCTTTATTTAAAGTGAAATCATATTTTATGCAAAATAAAATCTTTTGACATTTCAAGAAATAAAATGCAGATGCACAGTGAAACATATCAAAGGAGTTGTTGGTTTATCAATATGCATCAGACCTCTTGATTATGAAAATCATCATAGTAGCAATAACATAGTTTGGTATACCAGTAAATTTCCATTCCACTGAGTCTCCTGATATGGTTTCTTTCCAGGCCACAGTGTTGATGTAGAATCAATGGGTTGCAATTAGCTATTTTGACCATATTAACTAAAATGTCTTTTCTTTCAATTTCAGGTGGAGAAGGAGCGAAGAAAAGATGGTCTTCCACTAGACGACAGGTAAGCTTTTTTTAAAAATCCATCTTCTGTGGGAACAGCGTAAAACTGAAACTCTTCAATGGGTTCTTGCACACATTTGTAATATATTGCACATTTCATGACACAGCAACCCACGATGAAACAGGCATGAAAAAACATTTAAACCATCTAACTTTGCTAGTTCAAACATTGGTCAGAGAAAGCCACACATACATTCAGCAAGTTTAAAGTGAATGATGTTGATGAAAGGTTTCCACCTGTTAAAGAGTGACACTCGGGAGTACCTAGAGAGGTTCCACCAAGCCCAATTATTACGAACAAACCCCAAACCAACGTACGGATTACATCATCCTGAAGTGTTTCTCTGGTGTAGACTAGAATTATACCATAAGACACACAATGAAAGCAGAGCTGTGGCGTACATTTGGTTTGTGACCAGCCCACTGGAAAAACATGCTTACCTCTGCATCACCAAAGAAGGATTACGTGCTTATGTACAGACAAGAAGTACTATGGAAAAAAATGTGCTCCAATGTACTATGAACATATTCAACAAATTGCAAAATATAGTACAGCTCTGTTGAATGGTTTATTTAATATGCCGAATCACACTGTAGCTGTAAGGTGACATGTTTTTGTACTCACATAGACAAATGATGTGGTGTGTTTTCAGGGTAACAAGACTCAAGGTTTCTAAAAAGCTTTTTAAAAGTCTTACCCTGTATGCAGGCTTTGTTGTTTATGTTGGTGAGTGAGGGGGTGTGTGATGGAGAGAGTTTGGGGGCGTGTGTTAAAGAGGCACAGAACCAAATTCCTGACTAATTTTAGAACTCCTTGAAAGAAAAAGGAGGGGAGGTCTGTCTTTCCCAGCTGTTTTTGTTCCCGCAGAATATTGTTTGGAGAATGGATGTTTGCTGAAAAATATCATAAAGTCATGGTATTTAGTAATTTGCTGGTATTGTTGGTGTTTGCTCAGAAACAATAATATATTTAGGCTTTTTTTGTCCCTCTTATTGAATAACCCTCTTATTGAATAACTAGTTTTTTTAAGTTACACATATATTCATAGCTTTTGCGCCTGCTTCTGCTCCTTGTTTATCTGTCTAGAGAAGCAATGTCAGTAATGTAAAGAGCCAAGCCTGTCATATACCCAAAACTAGCTCAGTATGTTCCCCACCCTTAACTGTTTCTTGCCTAGACGTTTGTATGTCAGCATGTTGGGCTGTCTTGTCTCTGCAAGATGTTTGTATTGCTCTGATGACGAGTTATGTCAAAGTCATGCTATTGTATAACCAAACATGTACTTGTGGCTATAATATGAAAATAGTTCGTTGTCCAAATAGGAAAGATGTGCTAATGCAACCTAGCATAAAAATTGGGTTCACTGCAACTGTATGTAAGAACTGCACCACACATTGAATAATTTGGACTAATTGGTGCCGTAACATTTTAAAAACACTGTTTTGTAGTACAATACATACATTTTCTGCAGTAAAAGTGTGTTAAATAGACACTCTTACTAGTCGTGAGGGGTACTACTCAGGCTGTGAAAAAAGTTGTTTAATATTTTCTGTGGCTCTGGAGGGAGGTTTCCAATGTCTGAATAAAATAACCCTTATCTCAGCTTGAGCTTGGAGAATGTAAATTTGTATCAGAAAGCCTGCATTATAACTTGTGGGTTTGGAGTTTAAAAGATATGGTCACTTTACCAGGCAGGGTCAGTCTAATAAAAAGATGCTATCAAGCTTCCTTATGGGAACTGTAAGACTAAGTTTTGTTTTTTTGTTTTTTTTGGGTGCTTGACTCTGGATGTCTTGGCTTTTGATTGCGTCAATTTTTGACAACTCTTTTTTTCAAATCTGACTCTTGTAAGTCTCCCTAACGTTTATGAAAGTGCAGTATTAAATCTCTGGAGTACTCCTTTAAAGAGAAAGCCTTTCAGTTTTGATATAAAGTTAATCTGGTTTACATGCAGCCAACATTTGCTGAACTGGGTTGGAATATAGCTATTTTTATATCCAGGGAGGTGTGAGGCAATGGAGGCTTTGAAGTGCTGGTTGACCTCGAACCGTCCAGAGCTGTGGGCTGTGAGGCCTCTCGTGCTTGGGTTATCAGGCACTTGGCAGGCCTGCCATCACTCTCTCCCAGCCTAAAGAGCAAAGCAGGCTGCAGATGCAGAGGTTAATGATATCTCTTTCTCAGTCCAGTCTTGTGTCAAAATGTCTTGGCTCTTCTTCTCGCCTTTTTTTTACCTCTTTTTTTCTTTAATTGCCACCACAGTCATTTCTTATAATGCCCCTACTCCTTTATTGTGCTTATGTGGTGTGCCACATACCTACTCTTTGGCGTTGCATTATGTTAATAATTTGGCACAAGTACTTCTGTGTCATGTGGTTTTAATTTCACTCTCAGTCTTATTGTTTCCCTGCTTTCTACAAATGTGTGTGAGCACCAGTTGACCTAAACTCTCCTCTGGTCCTAACCTCTTCCCTGGAGCATGGCTGAGGTCACTGCTAACACTGACTTTGAGTTAGATCCAGGGGATCAAATAGCAACAAACATAACTTGTTATTTTTGTACTGTGACAGTGAACAGAACCTTTGGACTACAGCTCAGTGGTACGCTTATCGAGAGACTGAGTTTTTCATCAAGGGCAGCTGCTGCTGATTTCAGAGAAAATACTAAGTTACTAATACATATGACAAGGTAATGCCATCCTTCAACTTTAAAGAAGTGCATAGGAACCTGACACTTAAAGACAACCTGACACTACTAACTATTTAAGTGGCAATCTCGAAGATTTTAATTTAAACAAATGTCTGTTAAGTCACTAGCTATTGATGAATGAGGTAACACAATGGTGACTGAGCCTATGGCCCACTGGTGAAAGTATTACAATATTTATATATTTGCAGTATTATGATCTGGGCGTTTGTAACAACATTCCTGGAAAAAATGCTGTATTAAGTTAACTGATAATTCGAGATTGCTGCTAATGCAAACTGAACATTTCCTACTGCTGCAGCTTCACATTAAAAGCATTTAACACGAGTGGAAAGTTATTATGAAGTAAGTACAGGAAATGCAATGTGTTAATCAGTGAGCTTAGTACTTACCGCTATCATTCATCTAAAAATGCACCTACAAAACAAGACAATAGTCATTTTCAGCATTCTTGGACAGCGGATCAGTCTGAATTATTGCAGGGAGTAATGGAATAAGGAGCAGCCACAGTTAGCTGTTATGTGAAGAGCTGCAGGTGACAAGCTGCACACCTCCAACTCCTTTCACTGTGCCCTGCTGTTCACTGACTCATCCTGTATGCAATGTAAAATGAGATTACTGTTGCTCACAAAATGATGGAAAAAGGCCAATTATTGCCTGACTTCTTTATTAAAATGACATTAGTTTATTTTGCTGCCCCCAGAGTATTAAACCGCATTTGCTGTTACCAACAGTAACTACAGGCTTCACCAAATCAAGCAGGACTGAAATCTTAGAGATTGCCACTTTAAAAAGAGTTCAGCATGTTTTCCACTTTGCATTTTAACTTGGAATCTGGCTTTTGCATTTTGAAACTAATCAGTTTTACATTAATCAGCATATGTGCATTTTAATTAGGTAGTGCATTCCTAAACCTTGTCTTTTACAGCTCTTTTATTCCATAATAGTTATGTTTTTAATTAGATAAATGGCTATGTGATATTGAAACTGCTGATCTTAGATTTCCACCAACAGATCTATATCAACTTTTTGCCATTACACAGGACGCCTCTGTAGAGGCATACGACCTCATTTCCCCTAGACATTTGACCCCTCATATGCTCACTCACACGCTCCGACTAACACTGTTTGAAGTTATACTGTTTGACAAGTTATGAATAAACAATTGGAACTACAGAGAGCATGAGAAAGAGGGGGGCATTTGTTATATAATATGTAAGATAGTCTCATCAAGTCAAACCCCTCTGCCGGCTTATTTCTGGTTCTTTATGTTGTAGTATTGCATTTTTTTATCGCAGGCTAAATCTGCAGCAGGAAGACAGAGTGGGAAATGATAATCTGATGTTGTTAAACAGGTGGTAACCATGAGGCGTTATGACAACTCAGTCCCTCAGAGCAGGTGAATGAATGGTTATGACTGGTTGAAAGGCAGAAACTTACTGTTGGTGATAATAGGTTGCAATTTCTGCTGCATGCATCTATAAAATATTGTCAACCCTTTGACACCAGTTTAGTTTGAAGTGAATAGAAAGATACTACAACAGCAAACAAGCAAGACACTGCATGCTCACCTCCTACCTTGCTAAGGTCTCACTGGATGGTAACCTACAGTGAAACATCTTTTTTACATTATAAAATAAGGGGATAATAAGGGGATTTTGTTGATATCTGCCAGAGCTACTCATGCTTGTTTTTATATTTCGGATCCCTTCTTTGTATCCGGTTCCCTCTGTGGCCTCTATGGCATATTTGCATAATGGCAACAAATCAGACAAGGATGCATCTGTTACATGGCTCGGTAATGTAAAAATTTGATATTACATTACATTGATTTGGCAGTCGCATTTGTCCAAAGAAACATAGAGTTAGTGCACTCAGCCTCAATAGGACCAAGCTAGATGTCATCAACAATTGGAAGTGCATCCCTCTTAAACAAGCAAATAAAAGCATGTTCACTTCTATAGTATAAGTGCTTGTGGGATCCAGGTGTGTTAATCAGGTTACACTTACTTTGAATTTGAACTGAGATAAGGTAAAGGAAAAGGTGTTATTTAAGAATCCTGCAAGAATCTGAATTGTATTAATCTGATCATAATCAAATTGTTATTGTGCATGCACACTACCGGTCAAAAATTTTAGAACACACCCATTTTTCCAGTTTTTATTGCTAAGTCCAGTGAAAAACCTTAAATGGTAAAAAGTTTAGGTCACCAAGAACTGAAAAATCCTGTAAATTAATAGAAAACAGGCCTTTTCATGGATTGAGAAATTGGTTAACTTACAGCTTTCCTGCAGCAGTGTAAGTAAATTAAGCCTTGAAAGTTGATGCAAACAATTCCTAAAGGTTCTCCTGCTTTAGCTGATTACTTACAGACCGTCTGTCTGTACAAAGGCAGTGTTGGAACAGACTGTGTTACTACACCCTCTGATGTATTATTTGGACAATACTGTACTACAGAAGTAATACTGTATATTGCTATCAGAATGGTGAAAAAAAAAGTCAAGTAACAGAGGAAGACAGAGTGGTTGGTCGGTGGTTCATGCTACATCAAGAAAATGACCCAAAACACTACAAGAAAAAAATTAGACGGCTTCACATGATGGAAGACCAGCACAGTCTCCAGACATAAAACCCATGGAGCTGGTTTGGGATGAACTGGAGAGCAAATGAAAGCAATGCAAACTACAAAGTCAATACATTTGTGGTAACTTCTGCAACAGTGTTGGGACAAATTTTTTTAACAATATATGATCTCCATTCTTGAAAGAAAATCACGAGTGTGTTCAGCTGCCGGACGAATCAAAAATTTAGGTTACATTTAGTTCAACAAGAAGATTCCATGATTCCTTGTTTTGTAAAATCGCCGATTTTTAATTTGTTCTATGATTTAATTTCATAAAACACCGAGACATCGGATTATGTAAATTTAAATCACAGCTGCAAAAATTGAGGTGCTTGAAAACTTTTGCATCCTTTCCAATTGCCTATATAGGCTTAGCTGCAGCTCAGAAAGTGACCCAGTTCACTAGAGCTTTGGCACAAGTGGCTATTCACAACAATACAGCATGTCAACTTAGTGATTTTTGAATCCTAGCAGTAAACACTGTTAAACACTAACCAAACTAACCAAAACAGAAGATACAGGTCTGTACAGGTCTGTACAACACTCTCAGACCTTGCTGTTAACTCTGGCTATCTCAACTATGAGCAGATTGAACTGAGATGAGTCTGATTTCCTGCACATTAACTTCACGCAGTTAGAAAAGTTGTACTGGGCTGGCTTTAGCAGTACTCAAATCACTCTTAACTTTGGATTAATTTTTGTCAAGTAATAGTCACACTTAAACTCAGCTACATTTGTACTGACTGTTATAAAGCTATAGTCTATACTGGAATTTATACGAAGAGGTTATATGTATAGTAATGTTTATTACATGAGAAACTATCAAGACCAGACAGAAAGTGAAAGCAATGCAAACTACAAGTGCAACATATTCGTGAGAACGTCTGTAACAGCGTTGGGACAAACGTCAATATCTGATCTCCATTTTAGTAAGAACACCACAAGTGTGTTCGGCTGCTGGATAAATTTAGTTAAACCACTACAAATATTGCAAATGAGATTGCTGATTTAACAGGAAAAGGTTCAATCTAAACATTTCCTAATATTTGCATTTACTATATAAACAGTATGTACTGTTACATGTCTGTGTATGCCTGTTCATAATTGAAAGTCTTCATGAGTGATATGGCACTGCCTGTTTTTGTTGTAATATATATAACCTGTGAATATCGCGAGTGCTTTGGACATGATGCTCAATTCATAAATCATTTTTGGTAGAAAACTTGCTTCAACTTTTCTGTCCTTTTTAGAATGAGTATTTAAAGCAGCTTGCCAGGGAGTCCAGGTGTCTTTCCTTGGTCACTGATTCAGATATTTCTATAGTCATGAAAAATCATGGATCCAATTATAAAGAGTTGCTAAATGATGTCCCAAAGGAGTGTGGGAATTTTTCAGCAATCCTACCCCATGTTTTAGGCGCTAAAAGTAAAGTAGGGATGCTTTCAAGATTAATGCCATGAATAGTTTTTATTTATCAATTAACTTCATACAAAGCGAAGTAAACAGAAAAACCTAAACCAAATACATATTTGCTGTGACTGCCTTTTGCCTTTAAAACAGCACCAGTTCTCCTCGGTATACTTGCACACAGTTTTTCAGGGTTCTTGTCAGGTAGGTTTTTCTAAGCATCTTGGAGAACTTGCCACAGTTGTCCTGTGGATTCAGGCTGTCTCAGTGTCTTCTGTCTCTTCATGTAATCCCAGACTGACTCCATGATGTGGGGGCCAGACCATCTGTTGCAGGACTCCTTATTCCTCTTGTCTCTGAAGACAGTTCTTCATGACACTAGCTGTATGGTTGGTGGTGGTGTCATGCTGCATAAATGAATTTGGGAACGATCAGACACCTCCCTGATGGTGCTGCATGATGGATAAGAATCTAAATATTTAAAGTGCCTAAAACTTTTGCACAGCACTGTCTGTCAGGATAACATCAGGAAGAATGCAGACTCTATCAAGGTAGTTGTTATGTAAAAAAGTGAGTGCCCTAAGGGGGAACCTTGTATTTTTTTAACGAAATTCTTCATTAAGGACTTTCTCAAATGTGTTGAAATCATGCAAACTTGCAAGACTAAGCCCGCATACTGTGTGTTTGTTGTTACCAAATGCACAGCACATATTTTGTGTTTCATAAAATGTGTGTCTGGTAAAGGTCTATTGCTTAAAAACTGATATTTCTTACATCTGGAGTTTATCTGTTGTTTTTGAACTCGGTTGTTTTAGATCAGTGTAAATCAGATAAGTCTTGCCCCTCATATACAAATTACAATGTCTTCCGCCTCTAGCTTGGTCTTAGAATCCGAACTGTAACCCCTGCATCAACTGCTTATCACTTCTTCTCCTGTTCCGATGACAGAGTGCAGCCTGCTTGTTTTTTCTACATAATACACCCCAGACTGCTATAAAGTAGCTGAGGCAGATGACTACTGGTGACTGGTATGAGGAACTGTTACTAATAAGACTAATCACCTGGAGCTCAATTCATGAGCTATTTTACATAGCTGTAATGGTCAGGAGAAGCTGCTAAATGAGGGAACTTATAACCACTCTCTGTGTGTGTTTGTAACCAAATTTAGACTGCTCACCCTGCCTGTGTGTTTAACAGAAGTGTCATTGAAAGAGGACCAGTTTGAATTGGCAAGCTGTAGTGTTGCTACTGTGGGCTTAGCAGAATACAGTCTAGAGTATTCTCACTTTCTGCTGCTGTTCACTCATACTTTAATTCCTTTTTATTTGTGTTGGTACATACTAATTATGTGCCATTAGAGCTGAAAGAACTGATTGATCGGTTAGTCAGTCAACAGAGAATTAATTGACTGACTATTTTGATAATCTTGAATCGTTTAAGTCAATAATAGCAAATATTCTCTAAATTTAAGCTTCTCGGGAGTGAGGATTTGCTTTTTTTCTTGTGATATGTAATAGTTAACTGAACATCTTTGGGTTATGGCTGGATGTTCGATTGATGCCACTGTATTTTGATTTATTCTTTTATTTGGCACTAGCATGTCTTTCTCTGGGCTTTGTAGCTGTCAGATTGCAAAAGGAGCAACTTAAAAAGATTGGCTCTTCAGCTGAAGAATTTAGATAAATAACACACAAGACTTTTGAATCCTTGATTTCCTTGGCGGCCAGTGTGTTTTTTGACTCAAGCCTCACAACTGAGGTGACTCTAAAAAATTGTTTTTCTGCATATAACAATGCAGCTTTTACTAGAGCTTTAGCGTGGCTCTAGATGTAGACTTGAGTTGTTAGGGTCTGTCTCTGTATTCCATGTTCTTTTTTTCCTCATTAATGAAAGCCTACAGAAAAAGAACTTATTTATTAATGGTTACGTTACAATATTTTGCCTGTGTGATCTACATGAACAATTAAATTGTGGTCTGTCCACTTACTTGCTTCTATCGGTCAACAGTTGTGTGAGTCTTCTGTCAACAGGGTTCAGTCTTGTTTTCACACACATACAAACATAGATGCACACACAACTTTAAATCAGCTGCTGTCCCCCTGTTTCAAGGCACCCGTTCCCAGAGCTCATTAGCACACGATGTCTCACACACCGTCACCAATAAAAACACAGTGGAGGTCGAAAAGGAGCTGCTATGACCTCATACAATCCACATTTTCACATGATCACAGTTTTGTTAGTTGCTTTTTTGTTGTTTATGCCATTACATGACATGAGTTTCTAAGTTTTAAGTGTTTTGTAATATGTGTGAGATCCAGTGTTTCATGGTTCCTGTTTTAAACCTAACTTGCCGATTCCTGCTTTTTGACAAAATATTTTGTGATTTTTGCTAAATCACTCTCCATGCTGTTACATTCATACAAAATTTGTTGAAAGTGTTTGACCCATGTACTCAGCATCAAAAGATAATGTAATCATGGTTTAGAATGATGTAATCTGCTATCTGTGAATACATAGGAAATCAAAAATTTTTAATCTGAGAAAATGACTGACATTTATTTAGGACTACGATCTTGTCTGGAGAGATCTGAATTTTAGTCGAAATTTTTTTATCTCTTATTAATAGTAAACTCCCACTTTATACAAGCTCTGAGCTCTTCATTAGAATCTTTGATCGTACCCTTGTTGTAGGTTTAGACCTCCGTTAAAATACACACTATTTATTTATCTGATAAAGGTCCTGAACGATTGTTGAGGAGATGTGCAACTTTTTCCAAAACACCCTAATTATCCCGAGCACTGTGAAATATTGTTGTAAAACAATATTCAATGGAAATAAGTGTGTCTTCATTCATATTATGATCCATGATATCCTTTGCTTGCATCACCTCTTTGTGTGATAGTTGTCTAACTTCTGTGCCGGTATGATCCTATTCACTTTGTTAGGCAAGGAAGTAGATGGTTTGTGGAGTGGCCTGAGGCTGTAATACTTTCAACTGTTAATTCATCCCTTTGAACTGTCACATGCTCTGTTGGAAAAGGGACACAGTGTTCCTGTCCTACATTGTTCGTAAAATGTACAAACAGATGTTTTTTGTCTCATGTTTTACATTTTTAGTGAAACTAATTAAATATAAGTATTTTCCTTTGGCCTAATGTTTTTTTCTATTGTGTTTTTCCTCTCTCCATCAGCTCCTCTCCATATACACGGGAGAATGGGAGGCCCTTGCATTTTCAGCCCCCAGCACAGGAGTTTGGGACACAGTAAGTACTGCTCTCACTTCTTAGTTTAATTATTGTTATTGTACTGAAAATGATGAAATCCTTCTTTAAGCACCCAGTACGATAACACAAGGACAAGAAAACTCCACTGACTCAATTCAATCTGTGCTAAAGACAGTGACGTCATACCAGGTGATATGTTGCTGTAGTGAATACTATTGATTTGGAAGATTTCATAAAGCGGGGGTCCCTGCGTAAAAGAACAGACAGAATATCCAAGTATGGCAGTAAGCTCACTTTCCCAGCGTCCAGGCGCATACTGGAGAGGGTTGACCTCAGTCAAAAGGACTTGAGGACTTTAGTGTCTGCTTCCATACTCCCAAAGCAGAGCGAATATCAGATACTATGTTGGACAGTGGTCCCCATTCCTTCTGTTCAAAACAAACAGTCACAAGCAGCATCTATTTTGTGATATTTTATATCATACATTTGGAATGCAGAAAACAGGCAAATTACAAAAGATTCTCATAGTATTGTATAAATATTTGCCCACAGAAACATAATTGTTTCCAGGAATTTGTATTTAAGATCAAATCAGGAATATGACTGAAGTCCAACACATCATCTTGTGGTTTCCTTTGTGTGTGTGTGTGTGTGTGTGTGTGTGTGTGTGTGTGTGTGTGTGTGTGTGTGTGTGTGTGTGTGTGTGTGTGTGTGTGTGTGTGTGTGTGTGTGTGTGTGTGTGTGTGTGTGTGTGTGTGTGTGTGTGCTGTGTGCGTGTGTATGTGTGTGCGTGTGTGCGTGTGTATGTGTGTGTGTAAAAACTGTGGGAACAGTCATAATTCTACTGTTTAGTTTCACCAGTATTATTAATTAAACTGTATAATTGAGCCCTTTTCCTGTTCTATTCACACATCGACTCAATCAGACATTACACGGACTATGTACTGGGGAGCTGCCAGGGTAAAGTCTGTTTAATGTTCGGTTCAACTGATTTAGACATTTGCGCTCACACATACAGTTCCTTCATGTAATGTCTAGAAAAGTACAGGTTTGCAGTGCATGTGTGAAAGCAGCTTTAGACCAACACTATCTCCTGATTTATATTCTATTGAGCATGTTGTTTAGTTGCTTAAAAACGACATTAAAGTCTTCAATTGAGGTTTGACAAAACATTTCAAATGAAGATGTCAACAATCTGGAAATGATATGTTGTAGACTTGAAACACTTACAGGATGAAGTCATATTGAAGTATTTTTTCCAGTGTTTTTTCTAACCTGGAATTGGCTGTCCTGGATCAAAACAAATATATTTTATTATGTATTCTAATGTACTCAAATTAAATATGAAATTCGCACTTTGGTCTTCATGTTCACCTTTTGACCTGAGAAACAGTTCAGAAACCTCTATCTGTTTTCGTCTGCATTTCGTCTGCAGCAAAATTAGACTTGCAATAAAAATTAGGATTTCTTGTCCCACAAAAAAATTAAAAGAAGTGAAGTTAAATTGGGAAAAAAATAAAAAAAAAGATTTATAATGCACTGTTCCTTTCCCAGAAAAAAACAAAGGATTGGCCTACCTTTGTATTCCTGGGCTTCCTCTGCACTCAAGTACACACAGACCACCATTGACTCCACACTAATTACATCAGCTTCTCCTCAACAATTCCATGTGCTTGGTGTTTAACTATGTCCAGCTCTGTTTAAGCACAACACACTGGCTGTTGACTCCCCCTTGCACATGTATAACTTCTCTGCATTGACCAGCTAGAGAAGACTGTTTACACATAGTGTGTAATACCTGCAATATCTGAGTCATGGTCATAATACTGTACCTTAGTATCCTCATGTATAAACTATCAAAAAAGTCTTCTCAGATAAAACAAAAACCCATGTGAAGGAAGAAATACATTAGACCAACATGTCAAAAAGCTCTTATTGGCCTTAAATATCTTTTGAAAGTTTTCGGATCACATAAAAATATTTGCTATTACGGCAGTCTAAACACTGCAAATGTTAGAAAACCTTTCAGACGAGTACATACAAGTACTTGGTCAACATTTGATTACCAGCCTAGTCGTACACTAAAGGTACAGATTGGAACAACCAGTTCTTCTAATAGTACTTCTGGTAATTTGTTGTTACATTCCAAGAATAGTTCCCGCTGCAGCTCTGCCAGCTTTGTGTTGTGACAACAGTGTCCATGAAGCATTTATAGACCACAATTTGAGAATTCTCAGGGTGCATGGTTTGGATTTTTCCAAGTATTTTAAAGTCTAGAATTTAGGAAAATCTAGATATCCCTACGAAAAATCTGTGATCTCCAAAATGGTCCATATGTGTTGCAGATTGTGTAGATTAGTATATAGGTCAAGTGCAGCAATCCAGCAACTGATGTAAAAACAACACACTCTAAAGGCAAATATTTGTCTATAGTGTGTAGTATTTGTGTTATGGTAGATTCACAACAGGTTCATTTATTGTAGCTTAATTCAATTCAAAATAATTTCTCATCATTTGTTCTCTGGTGTTTGATTAAAACAGGAAGAACATACAATATTCCAAGCTTCATCTACAAATAACAATGTACATTCCACATTTAAATGTTATGTATGGGTTGTGCACAAAATCAACAGAACCAATGACAACTCAATACTATCATGCAGTGTAATACAACAACATGAACTGTGCCATCCAGATATACCATAAAGATGAACCAGCACCTCTCTGGCACAGATTTAACTAACACTGAACTATAAAAACCTCAAAGTGGTAGTATTTATTGCAAGGCTGTCGTATTGGATTACATTATATTGTATAGAGGTTCCTGTTATTGCTACTACCCTCCCCTGCGAGGGTAATAAAACTATAATTGCATTAAGTCATGCACATACTTTGCATTTTCAAGATTTTCTCTAAGACCCAGTCATCTTGTATTTTAACCCAAATGAAAGTACTTCAAATCCCACCTTAGTCAGTCATACATTGCTATTCAACATCCGTTATGAATATTGGTAAACATTTAAATGGATTTGTTATTATATTCCGTGTGTGAGAACACAACATTTAGAAAGTAAGATTGCAAACAGAGATTTGTCTTTTAATTAAATTGGAAATATAATTAATTAATTAATATAATTGGCTGTCACCAGGCAGAAAATGTTGAGTGGTAGCGTGGGACTGTAATAGATTACAGCAGAAATGGCCAAATCCAGAGAGCTAATCTTTGATTTAATGCAAACTAAAGCCTTTTCATAGCCTTTCTTATGTCCATATTTGTATATGTGGTTTTAATTCCGACACCGGGGCCTTCCTCAGATTAAAAATGAAGAGGTCATACTTGTTACCCATCTGTTGACAAAGAGGCAAGTGGCTGGCTTTCTTCTTACAGCTTCCCTATTATGAAAGAATGCAAAATGCTCAGTGACTCCCATGGTTTATTTCTGAATTACTAGGCTAAACTCTAATTTTTAATCACAGACTCATGGTGGATTTTAAAGTTTCATTTAACCTTTATATAAATGCAAATGAAAATGTGTAAAACTGTTTCCCAGTTTTGCTCATCTAAATGTCACCTGAAAAAATAAGCTATTAGTTCACATTAATTGCTGTTACACAGGACCCACTATAAGAAGAGGAAAGCAATATTCTTGTTTGGTGTTTTATATATGACCTTAAACTTGTGATCATGTAGCATGGAAAAATTGTGCTTGGATTATGTGACATCATGTAAAATTAACATTTTGACCATAATTGTTCCAATGGAAGTTGACCAATAAATGATAAATTTTTTAAGTTAACATTAACCATGTTCACTCCAACTGTAATGGGTTAAATGGGCAGCAGAAGGATGCAAAGTAATAGCTAGCTAGCCCTAGAGGACTCATGAATAAGGTAACTCATGTTGTATAGTGAACATTTTGGTGCCCGTAAATTGTGGTGTGCACCTTTTAGTTTCTCAGCTGGCAATTGTGCTTCCTGGGTACCAGCTCAGTTGAGAGCCAAGTTATTTATGATGCTGTTCTGTCTGTCTTTACAGGCCACTGGGGCTGCCAAGAGCTGAAACCATATATATACACAACCCCAGCCAGGAAGTTCCTGTGACACTGCTGTCAATGTTTACATCCAGCAGGCATTTTTACATACCTTCCTTTCACAGAAGAGTAGGTATCCATGTGTATACACCAGTAGGTGCACAAGACATTCACAAGTAACGATGTTTAGAACTAATTCTGTTCAAGTAATTTTTCTATCTTGTAATGATTTATTGTCTCATTTTTCCTCTCTGTCCTAGGTGATCCCACCCAGAGGGAAAGCATCTTTTAAACTAATTTTCCTTCCGTCTGAGGAGGGCAATATAGAAAACACATTATTTATAA
Source organism: Xiphias gladius (assembly GCF_016859285.1). NCBI lineage: Eukaryota > Metazoa > Chordata > Actinopteri > Istiophoriformes > Xiphiidae > Xiphias > Xiphias gladius. The sequence goes on along the minus strand of NC_053414.1, from coordinate 9,798,376 downwards.
ACACATCAGCCCATGGGCTGCTGTCATACCAGGTCAGTCCCATTAACTCACCTCCTGCTGTATTGTCTCAGACCATGTTCTGTTGGGATAATGGTGAAAAACCCATCATAATGATTGAGGTCCTTCTTCTCCTTCACCTTTTATCTCCAGATAGAGAGTGAAAAGCGCTCATGTGTTTGTTATATTACCACATTATGAGTTTACTAACAGCATTACTCATATCAGACTTTGATTTTCTTTAAATATTTATGATCCAAAATAACAGCCAACCAGACTGCTGCTCAGAACTTTGCTAGCATCCATAATGTTTGTTTTCGTTTTTCCACCCACATGCACATGCTCATAAACAACGGAAGTCAAAAACTATGTTACTTATGCTCTACTGATTAGTTGATCACACAAATCATGTTGGACCATTGCTTCAAAAACAACTTGTGTTACATATTTAGGCCCAAAAATTAAAAATTTTCACAAGTCGGTCATCGTCAAACTAGTGGGCACTTTACAGAAAAGGTGTAGTTGTTGGTGTTTCCAATGAAAATCAGTTGATTGAGTACTTCACTATTGCCTCAAGATTAAAAAAAACAAAAACCCCTAGTTTCACACAAGTAACATCTTGTTCTTGCTTTAATGCTTTTGGTTTTAATTCCCTTGAATAGACCCACGTTTGGGTTCTGTCTAACTAGAATAATAAGAATACAGTCTGGAAATGTGCATTCACATGCTTTAAACCGCGGTATCCTCTGGAGTTGCTTGCACTCCAGTCCCTGGGTCTGTCTTGTTGCTCCACCTTAACTGCTTTTGCTACCACTGTAGCTCCATTTAATTGAATTTTAGACATTGGGGGCAGCAGAAAATGGTTTGAGTTCCAGGGCTGAGAAAGAATGTTATACATAAGTAAAATTGTTAACATTGTGCTACATTACAGAGAAATACAAAAATGTAATAATGAACCACGCACAAATTGAACCACCTGTTTACAACACCAATAAAAGCAATAATGACTCTGAATGAACATGACTGAACATTTTGATGATATATTTCAAAACACCACACAACTAATGAACACTTGGATAAGCCACACAGCGCATGTTTATCTAGGCTATCTAACATTACAGCAAGTGACCATGCTAAATGGCTAATGGTAGGCTATTTACATGTTTCAAATGATAAGCCATATTTGAGGTCAGCGAATTATAGGCGAATGTTTGCTTGCAGAGTCTGCATGTCACTTTCTTGGGGCTGTCCTTTACCCTCTGGAAATGATCCCACACTTTTGGATTTCCTGCCCGACATATGTAATTATTATCTTAAAACAACAGAAACCAGCCGTATAAACAATATCTGTCCGTGACTGACTGAGTTACTGAGGGTCACCACTTCCTATGGAATTTGATTTTGTTTCTTGTTTTTTTGTTTTTTTGTTTGTCTTCCCCTTTTGGTGATACATTATTATCTCACCTTGTGCAGTATTTGTTTTTATTTATAACCACAAAACGTTACCTACATTCTACAAACTGCTCCAAAAGTTCAATTCAGGCCCACTAAATGATGCTATTCCTTGTTGACTGCCTGGACTTAATATAATGCACACTGTGTAAATAGAATACTTTTATAAATGTTAACTGTTCCTTTTCCAGGTGTATGGTGTGGGAGTTCACTGGGGTTCATTAAAGTCTTTCCAAAGAAAGGATAGTCTGCTAATATTCCCTCACATCCAGAGCATTAAGCTGACCCAAACTCAGGTATGTATTTAAATGTCTGTGTGTTGGTTTGTGCATGGCATACAGATAACTATATAACAGCTCATCATTGGAAACAGCTGATTTCCCCTTTCCTGCCATCCCTGATAAACAGATGGGTGCATACGTACACACACAGGCTTTGTGGTACACACTGACAAGCACTTGTTGTGAAATTACTGAATGTGTTTCAGTCAGCATGAAGGATCCCACAAAATGTTTTTTTTTTTGTCATGGTCAAAACATGAAAATGTTTGCCTGTATGAACCATAAACACTCAATTTAAAATTATATGAGCTTTGTACAATCTTTCATTTGTACACACATTTCAAAAGCACACACCAAAAACCAATGACAAACTAGTGTATAGTTTTAGAAACAAGTCAAGGCAGTGAAAGTTTGTGAGAAGTCATCTGAAAGGGATCTGCGCCTCCACAACAGGAAGTGGGGTGGCAGTTACAAAATGTCAGCTTGGCCAAGTGCAGAGAGGCGGTAACTCTCACAATCACTCGAGACTTCTACTGCCTCTAATAATTCCTTTTTTTTTCTTTCAATGAGCCCCCCATCTTTTAACATGTTGTTAGGCAAAACATTCTCCACATATACAGTACACTTACCTTCCTCCTGGGGTTAAGCATCAAGTTGGTACACTTGCTCCAAATTCATATTGTGTGAGTTTTACTGTCTTTTTTGCAATTCTGCTTCATATAACACCATATTTAATTTCTACACTTTCCAGTATCTTTTATCATTGGCTTTCAGCAAATTGAGGACAAGGCCACAAGGCTTTGTCTTATAGTAGGATATTTAAAAAGTTATAATAAATTGATGTACATTAAAGGAGCTATTTGCTATTGCTACATAGCCAACGTTACTATTAGCAGTGGTTTACTTACCAGTCTAGAAAAAACGTTGCGAGTTCAGCACCGAACTTCATTCCTTCACTCACCGAGTGGTGCCGCCAGCGGTGAAAAGCAATGCCAGTGTTAACCCATGTTTTGCTTCTATTTCTATCACTTATTTTCCTCTACTGAAGTAAGCATGCTAACCAGCTAGCCCCGGCCCAGTTGGCCTTTTTCGTCACTTTCTGACAGCAAGTCACTGTAGCTTCCAGTCTGCTCTGAAGAAGTACCACTGTTCAGAGAGCATTTTATAACCTCTTGTGTTGTAAATGCAACGGTGGCTTAAACTCTCGGCAAGCGACCATACACCGGCTACCGGCAAGAAACAACGTTAAAAAAAAAATTACGAATAGCACCTTTAAACTGTTATGAGGTGATAATGGCTGGGCAAAGAACATAGCAGCGAGTGTGCATTCTAACAAAATGGCACGTTTATAATATGTTGCCATACTTTTTGTGCACATTAGCAGCAGAAAATAGAGGTAGTCCCTCCATGGATATTCAATTCCAAACAACATGGGGGGCAACGGAAAGATCAGCCCAGTTTAGACATAATTACTATGCCACAGGGCTGCCCTCTGACCATTTGTAGAATGAATTGACCTTTGGGTTTACTGGCTAAAATGTTAAAGGGGTGTTTAGAGTTTGAATAATTACTGTATACTAATATTGTAAGTCATGAGCCAGGTGCTGTCATGAATTTGTGTTAGAATTCAGCAAAGAAGAACTGCATAGCCTTTGTGCTCTGTATTTCATTGTGCTATTACTAGATGAAGATGAATTTTTGTAGATGTGTGCATTCACTCTTATTAAAGACAGCCTGTCACATACAATTTATTAATGCAGATTAACCTAATGTAGATCCAATATACCCCTTTGCAGAGTCTGCCATAATAAGCATTATAATTAGTGTTTACCTGGACAATATTTAAACCATGTTTAAAGACTGCAGGAGTTTACAACCTCGAGGTCCCCAGTTGTTCATTGGTCTATGTTTGTGGATCTGTGAGTGTAGACGGTCATTATACTGCTCCTTTTAATTTGCTCAGTAAGAAACCAAACCAACTAAAGCTTCTCTGTTGAATTATTGAATTGCTAAAATGTGTAGTGCACTGTAACACTACTAGAAGTCAGTAGAAGTGTAGTAGCCACTGATTACTGAAACGCCTTGTAGCACATACCATATAAGATACATTTTTAAGATATCCTTCTTTAATGTCTATAGTAAGCCGTTTAATCCCTGATTGCATTGCCTTTGCTATGTTGTTTCTCCTGCAGGAAGATGCCTCTAACATCACTATACTGGGTCTACTCCTGGAGTGCAACTTACCGAAGAGTTTGTTCAACAATCCTCAGGTACTTCTTTTTCCTCAAATCTGTTTCAGCAATTGATATTGGTAAATGCTGTCAAGCCCTTGAATGGTTCATTAAAATTGCACAATCTTGAATCTGCAGGCAGCAACTGGTTTTCTCAGTTGACATAGGGCAGATTTTAAGGAATAACAAAGAAGAAGGGCAGTTCACTACATACTTTACCTTTTTATGATTTGTTACATCGTTTTTAGTTTGTTCCTACTTTGCAAAAATGCAGCTGAGTCATTCTCACTGCTCTCGTCATGCCCACTCCTGTGAGCAGAAGGCCAGCTAGTCTAAATTTTCAACAGACAGCCGGGTTCGTCAGCTGAGCGCCTTCTGTTTTCTCCAGAACCCCTGAGGAGGGTGAGATCATGTGCCAGACTTTTTAATTGCTTTCTCAAGAGACTCTATAATTGACACAGGGCTCCCAGTGCTCATGTGGTGCAATACTCATGATGCAAGAGAGGGCTGCGGACAACCTAACTGAAATCATCCATACATTTTGTTGCATGAGTGTCCCAGTGGTGACCTTCAGCTTGTATCCAAGATCAACACCTGTTCCTCAGTTTTTTTTTTTTTTTTGTTTTTTTCAAGACTTCGCTTACAAAATTGTGAACTGGCCTTTGGTCGGTGTCGATTCTGCTCACAGATTAAATGAGCCTTGCCGGAAGTTAGCAGCAGCCTGGGTTTCAAGAGATTAGGTTTGCTATTGTAGGCCGTGAGCCTTGGTGGCACCAAGCCAGAGTGTCTGTCTACAGGTCTTCAAGTGGTGATTCACCCACCCACTTAGGCGAGCCCTGGTTTGCAGTGAGATTTGCACTCTCCCTCTACTGATCTCAGGGTTTCAAGAGAGTGTTAGTCACGGGTTTCTGTTTGTCAATGTACAGTAAGAGTTGGTCAACAGCAAAAAAAATCATTAAAACTTTTCCATCACCGTTTTTCTGGATGTGGATGTGGGGACAGTGGATTTTCTTTCCACTGTCACCTCAACAACTTTAATTTATAAAGTTCATGCATTCTTTCTGTTCTTATCATCTGGACTGCCATTTTTGTTTTTTTGTCTTTTGTATATTTACAGGCCTCTTCAGCTACTCATTGTTCTCATGTTTGTCTTTTTTCTTTCTTACCCGAATCTGTTTGGTGCGTGACTGGTATGCCTTTCCTGTCCCATCCCAGGGGTCCTGCCTCCAGAGTGAGGAACGCCTCAGTCTACAGATTAATCTGTCGGCACGTGGTGACCGGCCCGCTGACCTGGACAAGCTCAAGCCTTACGTCATTGAGCACATACTGGTGCTGCTGGTGGCCCCCACTGATGGACAGGCTGCAGTAGGTAGGTGTCTATGACCTCTCTGACCCACTGTCTGGAGGCAAATTCACTACGGGAATGCATTACTAAAACAAACCATACAGCTTGATTATGACTGATTTGTCATTCATAAATAACATTGCAGTATGGAAAGAGAAACATCCGATCACAGTCGCGAACTGCTCCGTTGTCAGCCTCAAGTCAAATTACCTCAGTAAATGTCTTATCTGTCAGACTTGTTTCTGTGGTGTACCACTATCAAAGCAAAAGTTCAAAATGTTGAATAGTGTTTAGACTGTTGTTGAATCTAACCTTAATGAAGTTTCTGCAGTTCCTGTGGCTGCTTTTTCCTTTCATTTGACTTGACTCACCGGAAGAAAAAAAGAAAATAATGTTCATGATGTGAAAGAACTGACAGATGAGAGATATGAGGGAAACACGAAAAGACATAACATCTGCTTTCCTGGACTACCCTTATAAAGTTACAGAGGCTAAAGATCAAAGAACAAATAAAAGTAACCACTTGTGTTTACAAAGTATTTTCATCCACATCATTGGTGTACAATTACTGTAAATAGTTTTGTCATGAGCTCGCACAAAGGCTTTGTCATTAAACCACATCAGCAAACCAAATTTGTGTTTCTAAACACGTGTCATAATTTTCATTTTTACAAGGTATTACACTCTTTCTGTCAGCAGCAGACTGCGACTTGATGTAGTCTTGTTAGAACTTTTTGTCAAACTAGTTATGTGAACACAAATGTCATTATTCATTTTCTTTCTAAGGAAATCTGTGTCTGCCTTGGCAAGCAGGTTTTCAACACATTCTAATGACTTATAAAAAATGTAAGCGAGATCTTTACATAGCAGAAGATAGAGATATGCACATAAATCAGGATGACATATAACTGTGTAAACTTCTCAATAATTGATTATATTATACTCTACATGCAATGTGCACTGTTTTTATTTGTCTGTTGATTTGTCTGTTTCCTACAGGGGAACCAAAAATAGGAGTTTATATGTTAAATTCTGGAGGCAAGAAACTCTACTTAAAGGTGAATTTTTCTCTTTGTTTTGCTTTATCATGACCTATGGTAGCATTATTAGGGTTTGACAGGATGTGTTGACATCCCCAGGAAATGCAGGTGCTATCAAAAGTGGAGGCCAGCCTTGAATTTAATCAGGTTCCTCTGCGACCAGAAGCGAGAAATTTCACTGAAGTGGCTATCCTAGCTTGCAGAGGTGAATACTTATTTAATTTCCAATAATTTCTTCTTAGTTCTTATAATTACCTTCAAAGTCCAATTTAATTTGACCCAAATGTCTTGAAATGTTTGACTAATTAATTTTGTATCTGATGTCAGGTTCATTGCCAGGCCATGGAAGGAAATGCTTAAGTCATATCAGTTTTAAAATTCTGGGAAACAGGACAACCTACGGCTTCCCTGGACTACATATCACAAACAAGTAATGTGGAGACCTTTTGCCATTTCACACCCAAGTTGTCCTAAGAAACTGTTAGCAAAGCAAAGCTTTTTGTCCTTATGTTTGAAAACACTGCAGTTGTAGCTAGTGACAAGCACCTGGAAGTACACATATTTATTGTGTCTCCTCTTATGAGCATAAATCCATTACAGCAATTGTTAAAACACTTAAACGCTTAGGAATTGTTAAGAACATGTGATACTGAATAACAGAGGATTATGGTGTAATCTGTTGTAATAAATTGTTGCTTTCTGCAAATGAACCATGGGGGATTTATTCAGTTTGTTCCAGGTGAAACAAAGACATGCAGATCAGGTGGATCTGTGGCTGACAAACCCCCACCTCCTGCCCCTCACTGTGATGAATGCCAGCGTCTCACAGAAACTAAAGGGAGTAATGAAGGTATGCATCAGTGCATCATATAATGATAGGAAGCAGATCTAATCACAAAATGATAAAATGGTGATCAGCAAACCTTCTGTCAGTTTATGCCAAGTGGATTCCGATGTGGGCAAAGCATACTACATTTCACCCATTTATCATTTGGATGCTAAGTTAAGGACAGGTTTTGACACTAATGTCTCTGCTGCCCCCTGTCTCTCAGGTGATGAACTTCACCAGTCCACTGACAGTTCCCCAGGGCTGCTGGCGGATCCTGTCCCTCCAGGTGCTCAGCAGGGCCCTGCCTGTCAATCAGCTGTCCACCCTGAGTCTGGATACCAGCCTGGGCTCAACTCTACACATTCCCCTCTACTTTAACTCTACTCCTTCCAAGGTAAAAGGGCAGCTCTGGTGGTTAGTTAGTAGTATGTCGAATTGGGGACCAGTATACAAGATCAGATGTGGTACTGTAATTGAGGATGTGTTCATTCTCTCAGCAGGGGGAAGTGGTATTTGAGGCAGAACGAGAGTGTGGGCGACCTTGCCCACTCAGATTGTCTGAAACAGGTGAGACATGGCATGTCATAATCCCTTGTGTGAGAGAAAAAGTCATAATCTGAGTTTTTTATTATTCATTTTTTTCTCTTGTCACATCAGGTCGTTCAGAGTGGCAGCGATCTCTCCTACCAGACTTTTTCCCCTCATCCTGGGCTGTAGACAGCAAACTGGCTGCTGAACTCTGCTCTCGATGGCAGAGCCACAAAGACAAACTCCCCTGCAGGTCAGTTTTAGATGCAGCACACTGCTTTTCTTTTTTTGCCATTGTGAGCCTTGTAGTTGGTCATGACACAGCATTAACGTCATTAATCATGTGAATCCTTCTGTCCTCTCAGGTGGCCTAGACTCCCTGTAGAGACATCTGCTTCTCTGGACTTTGGTGCTACACCCGTCAATGAGAGCAAGGTTAGCAACCCTTGAATATTCTTCACTGAAAATGATGGTTTTATTTTAATGACAGACTTGACTTACTTGTGACATTTGTCTAATAGAAAGTGTTTTTATGTTTCAGGTGAAGACTTTCATGCTGAAGAATCCTTCCTCTTCAGTCGTTTCTGTAGAGATTCGAATCCTCTCCCTGTACCCTGCACCTTTAGAGGCTCTGGACCTCCTAACTAAATGGTACGCACAGTACAGTAACTGTTTAAATCACAGACAATGATTCAATTGAAACTGATTTTCTGCTTCAGATGTTTTTTGCAATGATGCTGCTGCACATGGCTCTAGTTAATTTTGTGAATTGTTTCCTTTGGCAGGTTTAATATCAGCCCCCTCTCTGTCAACATCAGCAGCACAGAGTTTTCTCTGTTAGCTTCTTTCCCAAAGGTAAATCATGAAAATGCTCCTGGGAAATAAAGTTGTGGAACTGGTTAATCTGTTAGTATTTACTCAGCTTTTTGGCTGACAACATTTAATTCTTATCTAACTTTTTTCATTCATTACACACAATTACAACACTGGCATTCTTGTTGTGCTTCAGTCTTGCCTATGCTGCCTCCCCTGCTAACTTCCCCCCTCTTTTGTGTGTGTGTGCATCTTCAGGAAGGTGAAAATGTGGAGGACATTACACAAGAGGGTGTCCTACGTATGCTGCTGCAACCCTGGGAGGCCAGAGAGGTCGCTGTGGTCTTCACTCCCTCTGAACACAAACCCACCACTACCATTCTCATTATCAGGTACTGATTCATATTAATAGGATGAGAATGTTCATACCTTTTGAATATATATGGTGTTTAGTTTTCCTAACAGCAGAGAATTTAAAAATCTTCTTAAGAGACATTCACAACTACAGTTTATTTTGTTGCCTGCCATTTTTAAGGCAAATGGTGTCCTGTAAAAGTGCATTGGAATATGTATAACCGCCCACTCCAATAAGACAGTTAATGAGAGGGTTTTTGGAAAAATTAAAAAAAAATCTATCATAACTGTTGATTCCCTACATGGTAAAACAAAATCTTAAACACTGAAGAATACATTTTAAAAAATGGTAACAATTAAATGGCTTTGACTTAAATGTTAGTTCATATTGTATCTCTCCTTTTTAGGTGTGAATAAAGGCCTTAGTTTGTGTGTATTCTTAACTGTTTTTCAGGAACAACCTGACAGTGTTCGACATGGTGACGGTGCAGGGCCATGGGGCGAAAGAGTTGCTCAGAGTTGGAGGCAAACTGCCTGGCCCGGGAGCCTCACTGCGCTTCAATGTTCCTCAGTCAACTCTAATGGAGTGTCGTGATGGTGAGATTGATTTTTGTTAAGTAATATTGTCTTTCATTTTATTAGTAAGTATTTACTTCATAAATGGCCAAACATTACTCTATGTCATTCCTAGGTCTGCGTACGAACAAGCCACTTTTCGCCATCAGAAAAAGTTTCAAGGTGGAGAATGCAGGAGAGCTTCCTCTGACAGTCATGTCAATGAATATAAATGGATATAAGTGCCAGGGATTTGGTTTTGAGGTGCTGCAGTGTCGCTCCTTCAGCCTTGACCACAACACCTCCTCTGAGATCACCATTGCGTAAGTGGAATTTTAGACGTCTTAATTATTTACAGTGAATTGTTTTTAATGTTTTGCTTAGTATTTGAATCATTGACAAGTAATATCTTTAGTACTAGGTGCATATTACCAAGTCTGTTAAAATGGAGAAGGTTCTAATGTCTTTCAACTACAGACAGTGCCCACATTTGTTTACTCATTTTCTACTGTCTCTTCCTTTTTTCCATCCTTGAGGAGCATCGCTAAGATCGAACATTTTCCGTTTGCTATATTATTATTTCATGCTGCCTGGACTGCTGTAACTCTTTATATTCTGCACTAAACAAAAAAGCACTAATTCGCAATTTGTGTAAAATACTGCTGCTGGACTCTTAACTGGAACTACAAGAAGAGATCACATTACCTCAATCTTTGCATCCCTTCACTGGCTTCCTATTGCTTCTAGAATACAGTTCGAAATTCTGTTACGACACGTTAACCGGATCAGCTCCAAGCTATATCTCTGAGCTCTCTCTGCTGAGCTCATATGTATAAAGACACACAATTAGGTCAGCAGAAAAGGTACTTCTTTCAGTTCTGAAGTCTAATCTTGCAACATGGTGGGCTCCATGGAAGAGGACTCGCTCCCAGTGTAGATATGAAGGGCTCATTCTAAGATAAAGTAAACAAAACAATTCCTAGTTATAGGTGATTATAAACTAATAAAAACATAGTTATGAATGTAATACTCCGTTGCTGCCAATAGAGACCCTAAATCCTAAACACTAGCCCTTTTAAGAAAATTGCTAAAGATTATTATTATTATTATTATTATTATTATTATTATTATTACATCTTTTCCTCTGTCATTATCTCTACATGTCTGTTTCCTCAGGTTCACCCCAGACTTCACCTCATCCTGGGTTATCCGGGACCTCACTCTGGTGACATCTCGTGGCACCTCTTTTCCTTTCACCCTCAATGTAACGCTGCCGCACCACATGTTGCCTCTCTGCGCTCAGGTGGTTCCTGGTCCAAGCTGGGAGGAAACCTTCTGGGTGATCACCCTCATCTTCACATGGTTAGTACCTTCTAAGCAGTTATTTTATTAAAGGATCTCCTCCAAAAACATTTTAATAAATGTAAAATTGTCTACACAGCATAAGATTTTGTGAAGTATGTTATATCCCCAAAAAATGTATAATGAATTACTGAAAATCATTTAAAATCCACTCCCTCTCGCTCACTGACAAATCAGAATCAATTAATTTGAAAAGCATACATATATATACCATCATTTGTCCCCTTACTTTACATTCTTAACACAATAACAAGCTAACACAGCCTCACAAACACACATATCATGTAAAAGTGGTGTTTCATGTTCAGAAATAAGCACAGAGAAGGTGCATGTCTAAACTGTGACAGATTGTTATTATAAAGAGATTATTCTAATCCTTGTAAAACTAATCACAACAATAAGTTGTTTTTTGTCGTTCAGATCTTCCGATAATATTTGTATCTCTATTCTTTGCAGCTTCTCGCTGTTTGGTGTGTGTCTGATGGCCTTCCATCAGGCTCAGTATATCCTGAATGAGTTCTCCACACCCAGCATCAGAAGCAACCACAACTCTGCCCTGTCCCGGGACAACAGCTCCGTCAACAATATCACACCCAATGGAGTAAAGTATGTCTAGTGTTTTTTTTTTCAGTCATTTACATGCAAAGTTCATTGACTAATTACTGTTTGCACAAATTCAAATACTGCACATGATTTTTTTCTGGTGTTAAAATACTTAGATATGTCTTTTTTGTATCTTGTTTGTGCAGTAAAACAAAGGGAAGTTGCAAGAGCTATGTGGACACCTGTCACACCTCTGATAAAGGTAAGGGGCGTGGCTCTCCAGCTTTGGCCAACAGCCCTGCCCCACGTTCTCAATCCTCGAAGAAAAGCTCCTCAACTACCCCTTCCCAGCCACAAAAGAAACACAAAGTTTCACTTTATTACACCAAGTACAAGTCCAGCTCATCTACAGCAGCACCTGGTGCTGTGACGATGGATGAAGAGCATGAAGACCTGACACTAGACGCTCCCCTGACCCCAGACCCCGATGTCTGCAACAACAATGAACCAGCTTTCATCAGTGAGCTGGATAAGAAGACATCCACAGACTTTAAAGAAGAACCTCACAGCACTATAGAAGATAGAGTGCCAGCAGCAGTTATGTTTCCCATGGAAATGCCTGCTGGTTTCCCAAATAACATCGCATTGGGTCCAGGACCTAGACCAGGCCTGTTAATGTGCAGTCTTGTAGAGAAGAGCTGCACTGAGCACTATGCAGAGAAGATCGACTCTGACAAAAGGGACAGTTCTGAACTGGAGGTAAGACAGGGGCAACAATTTACAATGCCAATGCCTATTGCAAAGAACATAATCTAATGGGTTTCTATGAAAAAATAACCATTATCACTTTATGGTTTTGACCATTCCAGCTGAGAGAAGATGGTAAATGCCAGAAAAAGAAAGCACAGAGTACAGACACTGGCAATGCACCAGGGAATAATAAGGGAAAGAGGAGTCGCAGGAAGACAGAAAATATCTCCAGGTAGACCTCACTTTACCTATTTTTTCATCTATGAATCACTTAAAATTAATTCTGATCTTTCATAGTAAAATACCATATGAAGCTGGTCTTTGTTGTGTGATGTTTAAAGTGTGAACAAAGAGCCACATCTTTGGAACTAAATATAACAGACACTGTTATCAAGCACCAACAGCAGTAAGTAAAAGTAAGATAAAATGTTTTGTGTTTCTGCATTATTACGGAATTAGTGCTCCTGAGCACAATGTGCTAATGATGCCAGAGAGGGAGAAAGAACCTGACTGGAAATCGGGGGACCGTAACATCAGTGGAACCCGCAACAGAAACCGCTGCTGCAACAGCTCCAAGTCAGAAGCACTTAAGCCTGGATATAGTGCTGAGGGCCCCCTTAAACAAAATGGTGCGTATGCTCCCAGCCTGTCACAGTTCTCTGCAGCTTTAATTCAAGCACAACTGTAGAGTTCATTTTAATGTCACTGGCTTTTGTTGATGTCTTACAGGTGTGTGTCCTTCCCGCCCTCGAAGAAAGTGTGCTGCAGAGCGGCGTGGCGGTGGAGTGTGCGAGTCAGGCTCAGACTCCGGCAGCTCAACAGGCAGTGTGAGGGCCAGCAGAGGGAGCTGGGGCAGCTGGAGCAGCACCAGCAGCATGGAGGGAGAAAAGGACGCCATTGCCCGGACACATGCCTGCACTACCTCATCTAGAAAAAGTACAGAGTGCTTATGCAATACCTTTTCTAGGAATATTAGAGCCTCAACTCAGATTTTAGCGCTGCAGTACGTCCCTCTTTTGAGGTTATAGTCATAATATTCTATGCAACAAGTTTCATAACTTTCCCACAATCAGATGCATAACCATTATGCAGAAAAATGGACAGTAACCGTCATTTTATTATAAATAAGAATGATGATTTGCTAAATTTTGACATTTGTCTTCATTTTACAGGGGACTCCATGCAGTGCGGTGTCTACCCAGCAGAGAGAGACTGCTACCAGACCATGAATACAAACTACAAGGCACTGAGGTACTAAAACAAACACAAACTCAGATGGATACAAGAACTGGCTCTGATGATTGTATGACCACAGAAACATGCTCTTATCTTAGGGTTTTTTTTGGACATTGTCAGCAAAAGATGATACTAGTTCATCTATTCCTACGGACTAAATTTTAAAAATTTGTTTAAAAAAAATCAATGAGAAATGCACTCAGAATTTTTCAAGTTATATAAAAAAAGTAGGTAATTAGGGGAATTAAAACACTGGTAATGAACTAAAAACTCTTAAAAGTTCAGTGTGAAGGATTTAGTGGCATCTAGCGGTGAGTTTGTAGATTGCAGCCAACTGAATACCCCTCACTTTCCAGCATGTAGGAGAACCTATGGTGGCCTTCAGGTACGTGAAAGGCCCTCTCTAGAGCCAGTGTTCGGTTTGTCCATTCTGGGCTACTGTAGAAAAATGGCGGTGCAACATGGCGGGCTCCTTGGAAGAAGACCCACTCCCTATGTGGAATCAAAAAATAATTATGAATGTAATATTCCATTTCTGCCAGTGGACCCCCCTAAATCCCACATATTGGTCCTTTACAATATTGCAATTAAATATATATAGCTAAGGTGCACAGGAATGTTTTTTTAATCTTTTCTATTAGTTTTTCTATTGCCACAAAATGTTGTCATTTACAAGAGTGGACTAAATTTTATTTAAACTTGTGAATCAGAGAGAAAAATCAGATGTTTATGTTATCCACTTGTCACCATGACCAGGCCACTGTTGAAAATGTCCAGATTGTAATCAGTATTGTTTGAGAGAGGACTGTGAAAAAAATTTTTTTTTTCATCCAATCCCTGTTTGACTTGTAATCTTTGCCTTCTCTCTGTTTAGCATGAACAGCTTGTACCGTAAAGACTTGTGCCAAAGCCCTGATCCCACAGCTTCTAGCTTTGCCCCGAGTTTTGCTGCTGTTGCTGCAGGAATGGACAGGAACATGGGTAAAGGCATTCATAACAAATACATACTTGCTGTTTTTTAAGGAAGAGCAAAGTCTGAAACCGGTACGTCTCTTTAGCTAAAAAGCTTGTGCATAACTTCTAACTTCTAATGAAAAGTTGTTGTGTTCCTCCTCAGACCTGACTGGTCAGTATTTGCCCGAAGAGACGTGGTCGACTCAATCCATGCCCCTCACTAATGAGTTCAGATACAACACCACTGAGGCGCTGCCCTACATACCTCAGCAAGCAACCACCGGGCCGTACAATGGGTAGGTATTTGAATGCATGTAAATGTCTGTATTTATCTGAAAACTCTATTGATATGATGCGACTTAACCCTTCTGTGTAAACAGCATCCCTAACTGCTTAAAATAACCTTATTAGTAATCACATAGGTCTGTCCCGGCATGGTGCTGATACTAGTTTATAGTTTGAATAATTATCTTTCCAGTGCTGTATCAATATCTGTGTGTTTCTGTAGATCAGTGTTACCGTTTTATCTCCTCCGTTAAGCCGTTGGATGGAATGTTTCCTTGTTTCCTGCAGGTTTACTTGGAGTAGTGCCAACAGCCATTGCAACAGTCCCTACACCTACTGTGAGGAAGCCAACTACATAGGTACAAGCTCATGATGTGCAGTCTACTTATATTGGAATCCAGTTTTATATTCAAATTGCATTTAGTATAATGTGTAATTTTAATGAAAAAGAAAGAAGTGACCTGGAATTAAATCACTTGAAACTCTTACTGCAACAAGTATTCACATTGCGTCCTTAGGGTTTCTCTGGACTCAAGCTAAGCATTTGTTTGTCGTAATTATTTTGTAGGTAACGGAACATTCCCGAGTGGTTTTCCCGGTCAGGATGGCCAGAACACACAAAGCAATCAGACCTGCTGGAGTGAGGAACAGCCTCAGGAATCGCCCTCAGCCTGGGACACAGCAGCCTGTGTGGGCAGCAAGGTGACGACTCACATTACCAAACTCTTGTATCTGATCTTGCTGCTGAACTGCTGCAGCTAAACAACATTTACCAAAAAGCTTAAAAATAGCTAAAACCATTATTTGGTTATCAAAATAGTTGCAGATAAATTATCTGTCCATCAACTAATCGATTAATTCTTGCAGCTCTGCTATGTTGTGATGCAGGTAAAATGTCTCATCCTGGTATTGCAGGCTGCAAGGTGCTGATTGAAATTGACAACGGCGCCTCATATACATATTTGTAATGATTATTTTCTCAGAAATCATACCTCACATTATTGTAATTAAGTTTTAGAGTATTTAAATCTGATAAATACTGCCCAACTCTAGGCACATATAGTACATAAACTCGAAGAAGATAAAACCTTGAGAAACGTTTTTCCCTCAAGCAGCAGACAGTTGCACTTAAATACAGATGTATAGGATGTGGTTAAAGTTGTGTTGTCCGGAAATGAAAAAATAAAGGCAGTAGGTAAACGACAATTAAAATCATTATATAAATTGAACACAGTTTGAAATAACACTAAATCTTAAAAGTTATTATTCATTGGGACTATTGTAAGGCTATATTATAAACATTAAACAGGTAGAGACTATGGAGAGACATGGAAGGTAATTGCGGTTTTCTAACACAACTGATAGCACTGTAATTACAATGTAATCACATTATAAAGCGCATTGACACAGGAGCTTCTTTTCTGTTTTGACTCATGTACCTTTTAGAGGAAGTTATCGACTCTTGTACTTTAATAACTCCACTCTCTGAGCAGAAATGAGGAACAAAGGCATGTGGTTTAATAGACTCACTCGTACCGAAAGGGGGTTTTTATAAACCCCTTGCATCTGCTGCTTCTCCTTTTTACACAGCTGTGTGAAGCTGGCGCTTCCTATTGCACAGTGTTCCATGCACTTCACATGCAGTCTTCCTCATGTTACTTGAGCATGAGCTGATGTTATCAGCCAATATTGTCTTGTCACAGATAAACCAGTGTTGGTGTGTATGTTAGCAGATGTCCAAAAAGAAACTGCAGTACATAAATATTCTACAAAACTGCAAATGTACCTTTGATAGGCTTTTCTTGATTTTAATATATAGTTATTGCAATTGCGTTTTAATCGGTAGTTTTATAAAAATTCGAGCATGGTTTTCAGAATGTACCCTCTTTATACAATATATTTAGTCTTGCTTTCATAAACAGCACTTTATTAACAACTGTAAAATACAATACCTCAGTTCAAATCTCTCAACTTTTAAACAAAATTGATGGATGCTTACCAGAACTGTTTGTGCCAAAAACTTAGTTATATGTTTGTGTGAAAAAATTACTGGCTGATATATTATCAGATTTTTTTAAGAATGCATTTAAAAAAAAATTCTTTATATATTCATTTTGTTACATTTATACATTTTTTTTAACTCTCAAAAATTGGCTTTAAAAGTCAGCCTCGGGATTCTGGTATCTGTTGTGATTAATGCAAACTCAGTGAGGTAACAGTTATATAAAAACTTTGTAATGACATTTAAGATCAGACATCAAACAATGAGGAATTGCATCTTGTAAATTGGCAATAAGCGGAAAATGACCACACGCTAAAATACATTTCTAGTTTATAAATGTTACATGTTCCACGCAGCAAGTTGTACTTTTTAAATTTTGTTGTTGTTGTCCTGACAAACAGACAGAAAATATTTCTGTAGCCTTTGTATGATTGAGTCTGGTACTATAGGCAAGTGCCAAGGCAGAAAATCAAAAAAAAAATTTTTTTTGCTTGAAACTTTGAAATATGGGCTGCAGCTGAAATATTTCTTGAAGGCATAACCTTTATTTTGAGAAAAGATTTTTATGGTATTTTTGCCTGAGACTGTGCCAATAGCAACAGACTGGAAAGATTTGGGAAGAGAAGAGTTTGACACGCAACAAACCTCCCCAGCTGTAATCAAACGGGGGACATTGTAATTTCATGGCAAGCGTCTTAACCCGAAGTCACGGCGACACCTGAAGTGATAACTTTTTTGCTGCGGATGGGGAGATACTTTGCCGCCTTTTCTAGAGCAGGAAGGTCATTTTATTTAAGCTGAAAAGGCGAGGTGAGATTTAAAAGCTGCAAAATGACAGCCACGTCATCACCACATGGGAACAGACAGCCAAATGTCCAGTGGTAGCACAGTTACAGGTAAGGTTAGAAAATGTCATGGAAGGATAATAATGGGATACAGCCTCTTTAGGCGGCTGTATGCAGTTGCACCTGAGCACACAAGCTAGCTACAGTAGCTCAGAAAAATGGCCTAAGAGTTCACGTTTTCCCTCTTTTCCTCCTTCACAGCCATACTTCTCGGGTACCCGCAGCCTCTCCCCAATGTCCAGCCTGTTTGGATCCATCTGGACGCCTCAGCGCGAGCCCTACCAGAGCAACTTCCAACCAGAGCGATCAGCCCCGATGTCCCCCGTGTCCCCCATCACCCCACCTCACTCTCCCTTCAACCGGGAGCCAGAGGGGACCTGCAGACCGATCCAGTACTCCAGCTTCAACCCGTTCGGCCCACACATGAACCTGGACATATGGAACTCTTCTTCCAACCGCAGCTCCAACTCACAACTCTCCAACGACTCTGGCTACTGTGGAGATGTTTAAAACAAAAAAACAAAACCGCAGACCTTAAAAATAATTGCAAACATATAAAACATTGATATGTAAAAGAAAGGAAATAAAAATGAATGTTCTTTTATTATTATTGGGGAAAATGTGAATATTCCTTTTCTTTTATGTTCCCATTTTCAAATGTTAAATGTTGTGAAAGGTTAACCATCTGTTGTATATTTTTCTAGATGTTTTGCAGTTTTGATCATAGAAAATAAAAAAAGGTTTTGTATTGAACACCATAGCAGTCTTTTTCTTTATAACACAATTTACCTACCTGCCCTAATTTCAATCATTTGTCAGAGCCCCAGAGTTTAGCAGCTTGGTTTTTTTTTAATCCTCTGCATCATTTCCCACGCACCAGTCTAAAAGTTTCAGGTAAAACATATTAGACCACTGAGGAACTGTTTTCTGAGAGTGCTGCCAAACCAAGGCATCTCCCGCCTCCTTCATACAGTTCTGTGCAAAAGTTTAAGCACTAAAGGTAAAGTAGGGATGCTTTCAAAAAAAAGCCATGAATAGTTTTTTATTAAACATTTCATTTCAAACAAAGTGCAATAAACAGAAAAAACCTGAATCAAATCAGTATTTGTTGTGACCGACCAGTTCTCCTATATACAGTTGTGCACATTTTTTAACGGTACTTGTCAGGTAGGTTGTTCCAGGCATCTTAAGAATTTGCCACAGTTCTTCCGTCTCATTTGTGACTCCATGATGTTGAGATCGGGGCTCTGTGGGGGCCACACCATCTGCTGCAGGACTCCTTGTTCTTGTCGCTGAAGACAGTTCTCAATGACTGGTTGTATGTTAAGGGTCGTTGTCTTGCCGTAGAATGAATTCGGGACACACCCGACGCCTACCTTGTGCGCCACTCCAGGTAACGTTCTCATTGTAACTGTCCTTGTAAAGTATTTTTAGAACTTGCAAACTCCCG
Organism: Xiphias gladius; assembly: GCF_016859285.1. Classification (NCBI taxonomy): domain Eukaryota; kingdom Metazoa; phylum Chordata; class Actinopteri; order Istiophoriformes; family Xiphiidae; genus Xiphias; species Xiphias gladius. Next base: position 9,779,524 of record NC_053414.1, on the reverse strand, counting down.
CACTCACTGAGCACACAGAGGTGATGTTCATTAAAGGGGTGCACTGTCATGCAGGTAGAGGACTTGTAAGACACGAGTTTAAAAAAAAATAAATTGTGCTGCAGGAGCTGATATGGTACATCCTGATTTTTAATCTGTTACAGGGCAGACTACAAAGACTCTGGATCCTACATTTGATTTGATTCTGTCATAAACAACATACACATATCAACAAAACAAAAAAATTACACCTACAGGTGTTTAAGAGTCAAACTCGTGCATCTGACTTGATTAACAACTCTGATTCGTTTTTCCTGTCAGTCACAGTAGAAACACATTCATTAATGTTATCATAATCAACAGAGTAAATGTTGTAAATGTTTGTTCAAATAAAATGGCACCCGTTAGTCATGTAGCAACCTGATGGGAGAGAAGGGTGTGGTTTGTTGCAGGTGCTGATCCACCTCCGGCATTTCAGGCTGTTTTTGCTTCTGTCAGCTGTCTACACGAGACTGAACTGTGAACAAACCACGACCTTCCGGTTGTTAATGAGATTATCTAATTCCAAAGTTGTGCCAGGAATCAAGCACGCCACTTCCTATTGGGCCGGATAAAAAAAATGAAAACGGGGAAATAATTTACAAACTAGAGAAGTGATGCAGAAATCTGAATCATTGAATACATCTTTCTGTCACGCCATGACTGTGCTGAAGGAGGACAAGAAATTTCAACTGTAAGCAAGACATCGAGACTCATCAAGGTATTTTCACATGATTGTCAGTCCTTTGTCATGCATTGTAGATTCTCCTGCAGGAGTATTTACTGTAGAAACCTTCTCAGTGTTTGATTGTAGATGATAAACTGTCAAATTTTAAAAACCTATTATAAATCATTTAATTTATTGTATGTTTAAATGATGCACTGAAAACTCAAAAATAATAAAAAATAAGACATCTTGTAAATGGAAAAACAAACATTTAAAAGCCTTTTTAGCATAATTTTGCATAATTTTCCCTTTTGAAATTCACAAATTAATTAATTGTCTAGATACAGAGTATAGACACACAGTCGAAATATTAAGTAGTCATATCAAGTATTAAATGTGAATATAAATCTATTATTGCTTTTCTTAATTTATCAGTTTATGATTTGATGACCGATCACAGCCACAGAGATTTCACAATTCGGATTGGTCAGCAGAGGTGCATCAGTAGCTAGTAATTGGACAGCATGGTTGCCATTTTAAATTAACTTGCCAGCCTTAAACTGTAGATAAAAACAGCAACAGTGGGGCTTGCAGTAGCTAGAGAGCTTGGAACTTGTGGTATTAGTGCAACCAATAAAATAGATAAATATCTTATCAGCAAGAAAACAAAGTCCATTTTTAATGTGTCTGATATTTCCATGAATCTGGCCATACAGCTTGAACATACAACATGCCAGGTAACATGTCGCCCTTAAACACTGAAGGACATAATTATTTCTGTGACGCATTCCAAACTCCATAATAGGCATTTTTCTGGGAATACACTTTGACATGACAGGTGTAAGTGATAAAATTAATCATGGCTAAATTCAATTTAGCTGCTTCAGTTTCAGGGTCAGTTTGTTTGTTCAGTTTGTATTGTACGCGCTGGCTCATCGTCACACTGTCATTGCTGACGAGTCAGAATGTTTGCTGTGAAAAAGGCCTATATTTTACTGAAACAGAATTGTGAATCTGTGTTTTACAGGAACTCAAGATGAAAATCCTGACATTTCTCATGTTTGTCATTCTGCTAATGCATCAAAGCTTCTCACTTTCCAGGCCACAGTGACACATCTGTGAACAAATGTCATGTAACTGCTCGAGACAAAACCGGAGGAAAGTCCCTGCAGCCCCCTCAACGCTCATCGCTGAACTCGATATCTCATTCAACAGACTGGAGACAATAATGAAAGATGATTTTGTTGCATATGCCAGTTTAAGGTCTTTGATCCTGAATAACAACAAAATCAAAACAATCCAGGAACAAGCATTTGTCCCACTGATTAATCTGGAGAAATTGGACCTGTCCATAAACGGTATAAACCGTTCTTAAACCATAAATGGTTTAAGAACCTTTTTTCCCTTCAGTACTTGAATCTTTTGGAAATATAAAACATTGGGTCTTAGCGAGCTGTTCCCTTCACTGAAGAAATTAAAGACCCTACATTTTGGAGGACCTCACCTTGACTCTGTCAGAAAAAGTGACTTTTCAGGGCTTAGTGGTCTTGATGAGCTGTTTTTTGATGGGAAAAACCTACAGGACTATGCAGAAGGAAGTTTGAGGCAAATTGGGCCTATTAGCCATTTGACACTTGGTCTGAATGGTCTGTTTCAGAGAAATCAAGTGCTTGTAGAAGTCTTACCGTCAGATGTACACCCAAACACAACGCTTACTTTCACTGACACATGGTTCTTCCCAGAGTATCAATTGTTCCCATTTTAAGTGTCCGACAATGGCGGTACTACAAGTGTTATTTTTAAAAATGTTACCGTGACGGTTGCAGCATGTATGGTACTTCTAAAACTGCTGTCAGACCTTGATATGACTATGTTGGCACTTGAAGATACAAAATTACTCTTAACACCTCTGGATGGCATTATGTCAATCCCAAACATCGAGCATTTGAAGGTTGTTGTCCTCAAAAATGTGGATGACCCTCGGCTCTACAGTTTTCCAGCCCTCTCTTACCTGCAGCCACTACTCAGCGAGGTGCGAAGGTTGTCTGTGCTAAACTCCAAGTTGTACGCCATTCCCTGTGAGTCCTCTACTGATCTCTCAAAGCTGGAGTATATAGATATCAGTGACAACTTCTTCAGTGATCTTGCACTGAGCCAAATGATGTGTGACGGCAAATGTGTGCTTTGGAGCCTGCAAACCATCAATGTTTGCAGAAATCACCTGCTGTCGATCAACAGCCAGCTCTTCACCAAACTAGAAAAGCTTAAAAACATCGACATGAGTGGAAATATGTTTCATAGTATGCCTGAGACTTGTTTACACATCCTTGATCTGTCAGACAATGATTTAACTCAACATTGGACTATCTTTTCTCACAGAGTTATACATCTCTGGCAACAAGATCATTAGTTTGCCTGATGGCGGTTTAAATCCTCGTCTTGTATCTTTCTCCATTCAAAACAACAATTTACAGACATTCAGCAGTAATAATCTGAATGATTATAATAATCTGAAGAGTCTGGAGGCTGCTGATAACACATACGTCTGTTCATGTGACTTTGTAGCATTCATGACAACTGACTTGATGAAACATCGAGTCAGAATCGGAGGTGAGTTCAGGTCGTACATCTTTGACTCCCCTGATACTATGAGAGGAATGAGTGTAGCAGATGTGAGGTTGTCAGTGTTTGATTGCCACATGGCTTTATCTTTTTCTTTACTCTGCCTAGGCATCCTGGCAGTGATTCTGCTCATTGCAGGTTTCTGTCATAAATTCAGCATCGTGTGGTATATGAAGATGACCTGGGCCTGGCTGAGAGCTAAGAGGAAGCCAAAGTTAAAAACAGGAGAGCTTGAGTATGACGCCTTTGTGTCCTACAGAGAGATGGACGCTGGTTGGGTGCCGCGCATCTGGTCCCGGAGCTCGAGCAGTCTGAAAACCCTCTCCGACTCTGCCTCCACAAAAGAGATTTTGTTCCTGGAGGATGGATTATGGACAATATCATGGACGCCATTGAGAAGAGTCACAAAACAATCTTCATCCTGTCTCAGCACTTCGTCAGGAGTGAATGGTGCTAGTACGAACTGGACTACACCCATTTTAGTTTGTTTGACCAAAACAACGACACAGTTGTGCTGATTCTGTTGGAGCCCATTGAACGAAAGACCATCCCCAAAAAGTTCTGTAAGCTGCGGACAGTCATGAACTCTAGGACGTATTTGGAGTGGCCTGATGATGACAACAAGATCACCAGGTTCTGGCAGAGTTTGAGAAGAGCTATTAAAAGACCTGTGATAATGACAGGGTAAAAATATTCAATGCGGCTGGTAATTTGGTGTTTTCAATCACAGTTTTTTATATATGTAGGTAATTTTTGAAGCATTGCTGTGTCACTTTCAGTTGGGTAAAAGCCTAAAAATGTATTGTCTCATTAAAATATCCGTGATCAGCACTCTACTCAATATTTCTCGTGTCCATCCATCCTTTCTTCATACTGCTTATCCCATTGAGGAATGCAGGGGGCTGGAACTTATCCCAACACACACTGGGGGGCTGATTCACTTGGGCGTTTTCACAGCTGTTGTAGATCTATACATGCTGCAACTGAGGTCAGTATATGTGTGCCTTCAGTTTAAGTGCTGAGCAAAACCTCAATTTTTAGTTCCACGTGTGAAGATTTCTATATTAACAATGGTTCAGATGACTATGTGAAATGTGAAAGGGGTGACTCGTAAAAGAGAAACCCATAGACAGTTATTACCCAACTCTGCGGTTCCCTTCTGCGGAGCACTGTGACGGCCTTTAGCTCATACTGGTTCACTCTCACTTCTCTCATCAACATCATTTCCATCAGAAGCAGGCAGTTGTTTTCAGCCAAATGACTCTGATAAAAGCCGCTGTACGTGTCCTGCCCAGCAACGAACAGTTAACAAGTTTGCGCCTAGCTCGTGAACATAGTGGAGCATTTAGCAGCTAAAGAGCCAATCCAGAACGTGCCAGTTGAACTTAAAATTTGTCAGGTGGCCACAAACACGACTACTAACGAATGCTAATGTTTCTTTGTGTCAGCTGGATGTGTAAACTTCTTTCTAATATCCAGTTTGCTAGGTGATAATATGCCAATGTTGTGTTACAACTTCAGCAGCCCCCAGTGGCCAAAAAAAAAAAAAAAAAGAAAAGAAAATCCAGCAATTTTGCTTTAAAGTAAAGTGAAATCTTGTCAGGAGGTTCTTGAACGAAACACATGTAATGCAAAAGATGCAAACAGAGCAAATTGAGCAGTCGCATCATGACCACCAGCGTTTTAATTGTTGGGAATTTAATAATGAAGACTCATCTAAACCTATAGAACTCTATCGATCTGTTGCACAGTTCAGTGTAACATAACAGGCTGGGTTTGACTGAGTTTCCTGTTTTCTTGTTACCAGTTAAATATAGCGTAAATGTGAAGATAATATAGGAAAGAGGTATGAAAAAAATAGGTTAGTTGAACAGAGCATATCACAGAAAGGGCAGCAGACCACAACAGATGATTTACCATTCAAGATGGTTGGAGGTACAACATAACGTTTTCCTTGTAAGCTGAATTTACAGTAATGCATTTCCCATCACTTCAAAAGAAGGTGACAATTATTAATCAGCTATAACACTATACATGTATACGGAGCTTAAATGTGTGGACAAACATCTAATCTACAGTATTTAAAGAAATTATTATTATACATCCACTGCAATATTTTTGTATTTGTGTTTAATGTTGTAACATAGAAAAACCTCCCTGATGTTTAGCCTTCAGATAAACAGACACCTATAGAAAGTATTGATCAGCTTTTTTTCTGGAATATTGATTTAACCATTGTAGCTTTTGCAGTTAATGTTTTTCCATTTAATATGATAAATTTAACCTATGAGACAAATCTGAAAAGTCTGTGTGCGGGTGTGGGTGTGTCGGTGTGTGTTCATGTGCTTGTGTGCCTAAAAACGTGTGTAATTCATTGTCAGGCTCTTGAGAGTTGACATATTGCCGCTATTGATCTTTAGCCCTAAAGTCAACACAGAAGCTTGGATACTGATGACAGGGAAGCCAGGGGAGCCAGGGTGTCCTGATAACACACACATACACTAACACACAAGCACATTAATGCTCAACATGCACACATGTACAGAGTTACAGATGTCCGTAAAAGTCAGTAAAGTCTGGTGAAGTGCACGACTCCATCAACGGGACGTCATCAGATCATTGCTTTCAGGATTGACACGTTGTATAATTGCAGGCCCTGACACATAACTCATCCACGGCCGTACAATAAAGTGACATGAGTTTATCTACCAGGAGCGATTCTTCACACCCACAGAATTGTATTTTAAAGTTTGAGAAAGATGTCAGTGTTTTCAAAGTTCTTAAACACGTCAGGTTAAAATGTGGTTAAATGCAAATAAGATGACACACAACGCATCTAAAATATTTTTCATTCAGTAGTCATTTAGTCACGCAACACGTAGATACAGAATATAGTATCCCTTTATTTTATGAAAACCATCATTTTTTGAAATTGAATTTTAAATTCCTAGTATGTTTCCTGAACAGGACAAACATTGAGACTGTTATGGAACAGTATATCTCATACTTCTCCACTTATTTATTTGGGTTTGTAAGAGAGAGCTAGTAAATGATCCAGTAATTGGGATCAGTTTATAAACAGCTTTTCATTTCCAGAAAAAGGATTGATTAGTACGAGCTGCTAAAATCTTAATTCCTGGTACAACTGATAGAGGAACATTTAAAACCATGTAAATATTCCTCTTTAGGAAATTATAAGGAAGCTGATGAAATGAAAAAACAAGAGGGCATTCGGACATTAGGACCAAAATAAGCATAAATTGATCCTACTGACAGGTATTCTGTGTAGCCAGAGCCTGGTATATCATATTACTCTGTGCCAAAGAGCTTGTTGTTCAAAGACTATTAAAAACACATGAATAAGCCAAATTCACAATTTAGCCCTGTTTGAGTCATGTCTGCTAAAAGCTACTGTACCCAGCTGTTTTAGGATTTTAGCCTTTTTTCAAAATAAAACCATATATTTGCAACCGATTTTAACTTTTAGATTAGTTTTTTTAAATTTCTGTCATGCCAGACATCTGGCCTATCCCACACGCGAATACAAGACTCTGCTATTTTACAAAACATGTCTCCTCTTGTAGTACAGGGATAAAAAATACAAAAAAAGAGAGAAAAAGGTTACAACATTATCAGTACTTCTATATTTTTTCGAATAGCATATGTGTCAATAAAATCCAAATTATCTGCTCACAGAAAAAAAGTGCCACAGTTAATTCTGATAAAGGCCTTTTTTTTTTTTCCTTTTTTCTCCACGTAAGTGGTTAATTCAAATGTTTCATACATGAACATCCAATTCAGTCTCTCTGCATTATCCATATTTACAAAGACAATTTCTGTTTTTTATCTCTGGCAACAAGATCATTAGTTTGCCTGATGGTGGTTTATATCCTCGTCTTGTATCTTTCTCCATTCAAAACAACAATTTACAGACATTCAGCAGTAATAATCTGAATGATTATAATAATCTGAAGAGTCTGGAGGCTGCTGATAACACATACGTCTGTTCATGTGACTCTGTAGCATTCGTGACAACTGACTTGATGAAACATCGAGTCAGAATCGGAGATGAGTTCAGGTCGTACATCTGTGACTCCCCTGATACTGAAAAGGACAATGGAAAATCAGTCGGACAGCATGTTGAACAAATCTGCTTTTCTTCCTCCAGATTGACATACTGTCCTCTTTCAACAGCAAGTGGTAAAATACCTCAGCTGAGCACATAGCGATCTTTGCGTTTTAGCTAAATTATATAGAATGTCACTCTTAGTACCATATTTTAAAGTTTTACCTTTTAGGTAAGATCAAAGTGGCCTGGCGCTGAGTGCCACAGACAAAGTAGGGAAGTGGGAAAGTATTGAGAGATTTACTAACGCATTGTTGCTTTTGGGCTTTTTGTGGGACTATAACAACCATATAGAATATCATATCTTTTAAACTGGCCTTTTTCTTGGTTAAGTGGATTCATAATAATTAATGCTTTCAGAGTTGTCATGCAAAGTGCTGACCTGCTCAGCGGGAGCAATTTGTTACTTGAGGGCGCTTTGTTTTGCTCTCCTACCAGATCTATTTTCACCCCAACAGAGTTTTATACTCTAAGTCGGTCAATGACCACAGGTGAAGCTGATGTAGTGTCTGAGAATTTAGTCATCCTCTTGTGGTCGAGGCTCATGGCTCTTGGGGAGTTTGATGGGATCGAGTCCTAAGAGTTTGATACTGCATCCCATTTAAAAAACATTGTGGTGCGTCACGTGTTGCGGTGAGCCGCGTCTGGCCAGGTGTTGCTGTACCCCTGGTGTTGTTGGTGACGAGTGGTGGGCTGATGTCGGTTCAGAGTGTTCCCCTTTAGAAGTCAAAACAGCATATGATTTGATTTCATGCTCTTTTATGCTTTAACTAGCCTGATAACAGGGACGGAAAAGGCAATGATGTGTGTGTGTGTGTGTGTATAACAACTCTTCATCATCCCCTAGCAGAGGATCCATTAGCCTTGGACCCCCTCCATGGTTGCCCAGTGATAAAGTAAACAAAGTGTGTTTGACCAATCCGGCAGGCAAATATTTGATCTGGACGCTGCCTCATCCGACAGGAGACACACACACGTCTGCAGCCGTGCGCTGAGGTATATATACAGTGACAATCCTACTGGACCAGTATTACATATGCACACACACAAACAGAAAAGTAGATCCATCAGTGACCCAGGCCAGACCTTTTCTTGGACACAGATTCACCTGAACCTGGCGGACAATTTGCACTTCCCTGGGTAATAAAACTTTAACTTTTTCAACCATTTTCAACATTTCATCCTGTCAACAAACAGCTTTCCTGTGAGATTCTTACCTTTTCTCTGCTGTAACTGTCTCCTCAGTGCTAATAAGCCAACATGGCAGCAGGCATCATCAGGAACTTCCTTGTCCAGGCCCAGACTCCAGCCTACTTCCCCCTGATCTTCCAGCACTCTCCGTGCAAAGAAGACGAAGAAGAGAAGCTGGAGGAGAAGCAAGAAGAGAGGGAAGATGAAGAAGAAAGAGAAGAAGAGGAGGAGGAGGATGAAGAATCTGAAGCTCAGGAGGAAGAAGAAGAGTGTTTAGAGGAGGTTTTCCTGAACCCGGCCCATTATGCTTTGGATGTGACCAAGCAGCTGCTGAGGTTTGCAGACCTCATCAGTCGTGATGTTCAGCGGTATTTCGGTCGCTGCTCTGGTGACCAGGAGGCTTGTGACATCTACAGCGACTCCGTCTCCGTCACAACCAGCGGGCGTCTGCGTTACTATGATGACCTGCTGAGAATAGCGAGAGCGGGAAGTCCAGAGGAGCAAGAAAACAGCTTTGTGACTTGTAGTGATTATCGAGGAGTTGCAGTTGCTAAGAGCAACAGCAGTTTGGGGCCCCTGGCTGAACTGTTCAACCACATGGGCCCGAGTCAGGGCCGTGGCCGACCGATGATCAAGCGGCATCTCCCGCTCAGTTTCTGGACTGAGCCGATGCCCTGCTGCTCTCTGGTCAGTTTCAGTAACACAACTGACGTCACACACACAAACAGTGACACACCGTCACGGGGCGGCACGCACACAGACGCTAACGCACTCGTGCACTACAATGCGCTCACACACCACAACACACACACCCTCGACAACAATCAGCCGGACTTCAGTGACTTGCTGGCAAACTGGGACCCAAACCCAGAGCTCACACACGCACTGACGGAGAACACACACATGCAGCATTAAAGCCTGCTGGGACTGACGGCCGAGTGTAAGAAAAGACTTCATTCATGTCCTTTACGGTTTTGATACATGCTTGTAAAAGTTGAATAAAAAGGAAAATAACAGGAAACAACTAATTTTCTGTGCACAGTTTTCTTCTGCTTGTTTTAAAGGGTCAGTTCACCCAAATACAAACAAAACATTATCTGACCTACCCATAGTAGTCTCTAGTCATGCAGACAGTTATGGTTTTTTTGTACCCAGGTTTTGAGTTATGCGTCTCTGATGAGATTTCACTACTGCCCTGATAAAATACTGGTGAATGGAATTTAGTTAGTGGAGCTTACAGCTCCGGAAAATGACATTTAAATAATTCAGCAGCAACTTTCCTTTCCGGAGACAGTGTCTCAGTTACTCTGGATATCTGTAGACTTCACACTGAACTGCTTTAACCACTTATTCACTAAGAAATAATGAGAATGAGAATAGTTCAGCCAGTTTGTTAGCATTTTCTAAAATCAATTTTCATTTTTCTTGATTATAGTCAAGGCAGGCCATGTTCTTTGTAGTTTTTGCCGAACTCCGGAGGTTTAGCTCCAACCCCACGTGACACCGCTGTTGGGTGTGGATACAGGTGCAACAGATCACACCTGTGACCACAGCCATCCGTGATGCTGGCAGTTCTGGAGGGAGTATTGTGCCTTATTTGAGTAGAAGTACTAATACCATGCAGTAAAAATACTCAAGTAGGAGTCCAGTATTCAAAATGTTACCCAAGTAGGTGAGTATTATTAGCATTGTACTTAAAGTATCGAAAGTACTAGTAGTAAAATGTCCCTTGTGACTGTTATACCACTATATATTATGTTATTAGATTATTATTACTAATGCATCAATGCATAACCAGCATTCTACTGTTGTTGCTCCTCAGGGTGGAGTTCATTTGTAACTTTTATAGGACTGCAGCTAATGATTATTGATGAGCTTTTAAGCCAGCACGAGCAAGAAGTCTCTTTTGGTTCTTCCAAAACAATGGAAATTTTATCATGTACAACTCCGGGACAATTGGGCAAACTCCATCTGCTGACAAAGATCATGTGATATGATCCAAAGCTCCACAGTAGCTTCTGGATCAACCCTGTGGTGATTGTTTTGTCAGCTAATATTTCAAAACCTCAGCACATACAGCAACCCACCCAACCAACACTATCTGTCTGACCAGACATTACGAATTTGGGTGAACTGACCCTTTAACGGGAACTAAAATATATAACCATCCTTTGATTAATGCATACCATGAATCTGCTGACAATGTCCTAACGTCAGCAACAGTATAGTCTCTGAATAAACCTGAAATTTCAATTTTATGTTGCACGCTTGAAGCAATAAAGGTCAATTTCCTGTGTTTCTTACCGACGGTAGAGCGAATGAAAGGTTTAAAGGAGGGTGCGAGAGAGGAGGGAGAGGGGAAAGTGTTTACTGTAGTTTAAGTAAACAGAAATGGTGAGATAAAACAAAAGAGTGGAGAAGCGAGAGCCGGAAATCCACGCAATTACTGTGCTCACACTGTTTTTAGGTAAATGAGGGTCTGATAAGGCCCAGAGAGAGGAGTCACAGTGGGAGGACGGAGTGTCTACATGTGCATGCTCCCATCTGTTGGGTGATGGGCTCTAATAGAAAAACAAGGGAGGAGAGAAGACAGATAAAAATACGTGTACGTGTGATGATGTCCTGAAGCCTTAACAGTCAATCAGCTAGTTTGCCCTGTTCTGACTCTACAGGTCACCATGCGACTGGTTTAAACTGGAAAAAGTCCCTCGCAGGCGCACCTCCTGATTGGATGAGCAGAAAGGCCAGTAACATTTCGACACACACTCTCTATACTAGACACATAAAAGTACCAACTTTCAGTGACACATATATTGAAGGTGCCCATACCTGAGCGGAGGTACCACAGCGGCTCAGACCGGAACGCCAACATGAGGACGTGCACGCTTTTGTCCATAACTCTACTGGGCCTGCTGCTTTGGGCCTCCTGCATCCGGGCCGACAACGCAGACGAAAACGGCAACACACGGACAGAAACACAAGAAGAGACATCAAAGGAGACAACAGGAGAGACTTCAGGAGAGACAGAAGAGGAGGAGGAAACCAAAGAGGCACCAAAGAAAGAGAAAACAACGGAGATAGAGGAGGAGGAAGATGTGATGGTTCTCCACATCAACAACTTTGCCAGAGCTCTCAGCGAGAATAAGTATATACTGGTCGAATTCTGTAAGTAGTTACGACACAATATATAAATAATAGAAAATAATAAAAATAATTCTCATGGTGAATTTACTCTTTTGAGTAGTATAGTTTCTACTAAATTCTTACAATAAAGTTAATTACCTCTGTTTGCTTTCTTTTTGACATTTGTGATGTTTTTTAGCACAAATGACATCAGTGACCACATGTTGGGATAAAATGGACTCATTGACAATCCATTTTGGCTGATAACGACATTGTGTTATAATGTCATACAGATGTGTGGTTTTTTTTTGAAGACATGCAGATGTGATCTTTTTTGAGACCGATAACAAAACTAAAATGTTAACTGAGTGTGCAGGTTCACTCTTGACCTTGGGAACACATATACTGTGATAAAAGTTCTAGGATCCGGCCGAAAAGCTGCAGGAATAGTTAAGTATGTGAACCTTGAGTCCACGTGGCCTCTCCCGTCCAGATGTTCTCCTGGTTCAACTCTCCCACAGATGAGCTCAGCAGTAGCAGAGGAGAGGTCATGACAAGGAAAACAGCAAAGGGGATAAAGGCGGAGCCCAACCGCCACTGTTGCAATCAGCAGCCTATTTCCATGTATATCTGGACATGCTGATAGCAACCAAAAGTGGACAGAGCAGAGGCCTGGTTTGGTTCATAATCCCCTCTCAGTTTTCAGTATCTGTTCTACGCGTACCGCAAAAGCACGAGAGCGATGATCTATATGTGTTCACTTGGACAGACGCTCCCTGGTGCGGTCACTGTAAACAGCTGGAGCCAATCTACGCAGAGGCTGCTGGGAAGCTGAAGGAGGAGGAATCGGCGATGCGTTTGGCCAAAGTGGACGCCATAGAGGAGAGGGAGTTGGCTGAAGAGTTTGACATCGGCGGCTTCCCCTCTCTGAAACTGTTCATGAACGGAGACCGCAAGCAGCCCATCGACTACACTGGTACACCAAACACAAACTCACACATCACACACAAAATCTCCTCTTATTCATCAGTCATCAACTATAAGCCCTACTGGTAAAGCTGTTGTCCATCTTTCCAGATTCACAATCATATGTGACTTCGTCATCAATAAGCCTGACTGTAACCTGAACAGAAATCTCTGAGTCTAGTGTGTGTAGTGTGTGTGTTATGGAACAAATTCTTTGCGAGCACATTAACAAACTACTGTTCCCGTAAAAAAAAAAAAACTACAAGCACTATTTGTTTTTTGGACAGAGACAGGCTAGGTTTTACCCCTGTTTCCACTCTTGATGCTGCACCGTAACCCGCTGCCGTCTGTCGCTTCATATTTTCCATGAGAGTGGTGTCAATCTTCTCATCTAACTCTTAGCAAGAGAGCAAAAAAGAGCATTTCCCCAAAATGTCAAACTTTTCTGTTAATGCTGTTTTTCAGACACATATACCAAGAGTTCCTTAATAGTAAACCTGATCGTGACATTAACAGACATTTCTGAGCGTGCATGAATGTGCGTGTGTTTGGTTATCCTGCATGTTCGATGTGTTAACTGCTCGTTCACCCACTCACCTCAGCCTATTTGTCTGAGTCCTCACAGACTTGCATATTTTTACCACCTGTTGGTTTGAGCTTCACCGTTACTTTTGTTTTTTCCGTTAATCTTATACCTTGGTGCCTTTAATCAGCTGAAATAACTCTTGCGTGACTTGACATGACTTCATCTGTTTGCGTTTGTATGTGTTGCCCAGGTAAGAGGTCAGTAAAGGCAATAATCCAGTGGATGAAGCGTCGTACAGGCCCTGGTGCTCCAGTGCTCGACTCTGCAGAGTCTGCAGCTCAGTTCATCGATACCCATAGCATCGCTGTTGTCGGATTCTTTGATGTACGTTTTTATCTATTTTCATCCATCCAGTGTTACCTATAACTCATAAAATACATTTATATTCATATTTTGATTTCATTTACATTAGAATCTGGAAAGTGAGGCGGCTAAGGCGTTCAAGGAAGTTGCATTGGATATAACTGACACAGAGTTTGCCGTGACTGCGACTCCAGAGGTTTTCCAGAAGTATGAAGTAAAAGCCAACTCAGTGGTCCTCTTCAAAAAGGTATGAGCATGTACTGACATTGACAGAGAGGCAGGGAGTCCAGTGTTTTACATAGAGGCAGCAAAGCTAACATGATTAGGCCCTAATCATGTTAGCTTTGCTGCCATCTAGCGCCTAGATAGAGTGCATACAGTATTTTCCTGTTAGACGTCTAGTATAGAAAAATTGGGTATTTTGCTGATGCTTATTTCTTTAAAGGGTTTTCTGACCTTAGGATTTTGATTTATTTTCACAAAATGACCACAGAGAGACACAAAATAACCGTAAAGACACATGGAGACAAAAAGAGATACAAAACAACTACACAGACACAAAAAACAACTACAAAGAGACACCAAATAACACAAACGACACAAAATGACCAAAGAGACACAAAATGACCACAAAACGACACGGGCAACCACAAAGAGACACAAATTGGCCGCAAAGGGACACAAAAAAATATAAAACAACACAAAGAGACACAAAAAAAAGCGAGAAACAAAAAAAACAACAAAAAAAAACAAAACAAAAACAAACAAAAACAATGCAGTGATGCGTTTTCAGTCTGGGTGTCTTGATCCCCTGTATGTAGGATCCGGGGCCTGTCCGTGCCCAGAGGCTAATCGTCTCATAATCCGCCCATAGTTACAAACTATTTAGAGTTTGTTTTATCTCATATTATTTCTTAGCATGTCCAGGTTGAATCTGTGGGGTTTTTTGTGTTGTGTGAGTATTTAGTGATGTGGGTTGTGTGTCATGTTGTTTATGACCAAATCAAATTAAATACTGTCGGGCAGAAGATTGCTTGTTTTGTCAGTCCAAATACAAAGATATGGAATTTTCAACGATATAACGCAGAGAAAAGCAGAAAAACCTCACAAATGAGAAACCAGCAACTGTTTGGAATTTTTGCTCGATAAATCAGATAAACAATTAAGCAATGATCAGATTTGTTGAGGGATCATTTTCAGTCGACTGCTTAATCAACTAATTGTTACAGAACTAGAATAGTTTGGGCGATTGGGGTCATGGTCTAGCGAAGTTTGGTAAAACAAACTTGTGTGTGTCCTAGTTTGATGACGGCAGAGCAGACTTCGCATTGTCAGAAGAAGGGACGCTGGAGAAAAATAATCTGACCTCCTTCATCAAGGAAAACAGCCTGGAGCTGATCATCCCATTCAGTGAGGAGGTAATATATACGCATGCATACACACACAGGATTAGAAAACTAAAATTACATGTAAAATTATATTGATATCATACTGTGTGTGTGACTGTGTGTGTGTGTGTTTGTTTGTACGTGTGTTTGTATATGTGTGTTTTCAGACTGCAGATAAGATCTTCACCTCTAGCATCCTCCTGCACAGCCTGCTGTTCATCAACTCCACTGTGGAGAGTCAGACAGCCCTGGTGGACGAATCCAGGACTGTTGCCAAAGAGTTCAAGGGCAAGGTAACAGTGTCATGTGTGCGTGTGTGTGTGTGTGTGTGTGTGTGTGTGTGTGTGTGTGTGTGTGTGTGTGTGTGTGTGTGTGTGTGTGTGTGTGTGCGTACGAAAGTGTGTCTTTGAAAGTAAGTCAGTGATACAATGACCTAAAACTTAACTTAACCTTATTGTCATGTTTTTTTATGTCCCGTGTTTGTGTGTGTGTGTGTGTGTGTGTGTGTTATGCAGATGCTGTTCATTGTAATCGACGTGACAAAAGCCCTGTCTCACGTGCTGACATACTTTGGCGTGTCCGCGAGCGACGCCCCCACTGCACGCATCATCAACATGGAGACAGGAAAGAAGTTCAACATCGCCTCCCGGGATCTCACCGCAAATTCACTGCGACAGTTGTGCCAGGAGGTTGTGGATGGCAATGCCAAGGTAAAACACACAAAGACACGTTTCATATTCAGTCACACAGTAATATTTAACCCAGTGGTGGAAAGTAACTAATTACAGTTACTCAAGTACTGTGCTTGAGTACAATTTTGTGGTACGAGTACAGTTTATAATTCAATACATTTTAGAGGACAATAATTTACTTTTTTTCTCCACTACATTTATCTGACAATTTCAGCAACTAGTTACTTTTAAGATCAAGATTTTACATAAGAAAAAAACACATGTAAATACTATACATTATTAAAAATGAACGCAACCATTTTGAAACGTGACAAGTTAGAAAAAACTTGTCTTGTTGGCGCCCTTTGTCACAGATGTCTATGAGTCATTAGCAGCTGAGGGGAGCGACTTCCTCTCTAAACTCCTGAGAGGTTTCATTTAAATAAACCGTCTGTAATTACCAGAAATTCAGAACAAAATCAAAGATTAGAGAAGAATCCAACAAATGAAATCAGATTTCTGTAGCAGAACTTTGGTTTTTTCTTGTCAGGACCCCTCAAATTTATCGTGTGACCCTTTGGAGAGGTTGACCCCTAGGTTGGGAACCACTTGCCTAAGCTACCCAACATCAGTAATAACATCTTATTAAGTCGCGGGACATTTTACTCCAGAAGGAGTACTTTTACCTCGATACTTTAAGTACATTTTGCTGATAATTCTTCTGTGCTGTTACTTAAGTAGGATTTTGAATGCAGGACTTTTACTAACTACTGAGTATTTTGAAACTGTGGTGTTCGTTCTTTTACTTACATAAATGATCTGAATTCTTCCACCCACTTTATGCCACACTTGCACCACTGACTAAACCCAATAACTTCTCCCGTTTTGTGGTGTAGCCCTACTATCGGACAGAGGAGATCCCGGAGGACTGGAATACAGGACCAGTCAAAGTCCTGGTGGGGAAGAATTTTGAGTCTGTTGCTCTGGACCCCACCAAAAACGTCTTTGTGGAGATTTGTAAGTCCGTCAGTCTGTAGGAACTCTGACTTGAATTTAGTGAAATCAGCTGATCTTTTATCATTAAATCCAATCCATTTTTCAATTAAACTTAAAATTGCCAGCTACCATTTTCATTCCCACTTTAGAATTTAAAATGAGTAGCTCTTGGCTTCAGCTGATGTGATGTGAAATGATGATTTAAATGAATGATTTACAGAAACGCTGGCTCTGTCTGAATTCTGAACTTTAAGCTTTATGCACTGTATAGTGCTCTCAAGAATTCCCTCAATATCGTTACCATTGCAGTGCAATGCAATTCTTCACAGTTTCTGAAAATTCCATTTTGCTTGTTTATTATGTAGTACTTTCTGTACTTTGCGGATTTCCAGCTTCTATGTACCGTTCACCAACCAAGTTGTAATTACAACTGGGAACCTCAGATTTTCCTGATTTTGATATACGTGAGATAGAAGCATGATAAATCTGACAGCTGCTAACTTTTGTTCAATGAGGTGAACGTCGGAATTTTTCCCATTCCTACCTTCCATCCGACATGGACGCAGCGTTATTAACATACATTGTATTTGTCCAAAAACTCTGCGGAAGACCTTCTCTCCAGCTTCAACACATTGGGTGATCACTTGGCTATCATTTCTATTGGTTATGATAACATTGTGCTCACCAACGCCATTGCTGGGATTTGGGAACACTGCAACATCAGTAGAGCGAAGTCCAGCGGGGCAAGAAACATGAGCTGTAAACAAACCAACAATTTATCTCAACCATTCTGAGGTATTCTGACCATTTCTGAGGTAAAATCAAAAGTGAGCGCGCCCAAATTGTCAGTGATAATTCCTTATCCCCTCATGTATAACTTTTTTTTTTTTAAGCATTGTTGTTGGTGTTCTCAGATTTCAGCAATTAACTCGGTGAGTACGACGTATTATTACTAATAGGAGTTAATAATAAATGGAATGATGGAAAGAACAATGAAAATAAGATCCAAATTGTACAAAACCCTCCAGAATGATCCTTTAAGAGTCGCAGAAACCAAATCTCTAGTCTGTATTCTCTTTCAGTCCCCACATGCTACTTAAAATGATCTAACCTTTTCAAAGCTTTAAGGCAGCAGAGAAATATGTGTTTTTATTTATAGTGAATTCATTGTGTGTGTGTGTGTGTGTGTGTGTGTGTGTGTGTGTGTGTGTGTGTGTGTGTGTGTGTGTGTGTGTGTGTGTGTGTGTGTGTGTGTGTGTGTGTGTGTGTAGATGCTCCATGGTGTGGACACTGTAAGGAACTGGCTCCCATCTGGGAACAGCTGGGCGAAAAGTACGCCGACCATGACGACATTATCATAGCCAAGATTGATGGCACAGCCAATGAGGTGGAGTCTCTCGAGATTCAAGGATTCCCCACACTCAAATATTTCCCAGCCGATGGCAAAGAGGTACACACGCAAACACGCACACACACACACACACACACACACACACACACACACACACACACACACACACACACACACACACACTCACACTCACACACACACGCACACGGAATGTTTGTTTGAATGTGAGTTTTTGACTATTTCTCTCCGCCACTGCCAGGTGGTTGACTACACCGGAAAAAGGGATCTGGAGACCTTGTCTAAGTTCCTGGATGACGGAGGAGTGTTGCCGAAGGAGGGAAGTAATGAGGAGGACGATGAGGATGACGAGGAAAGCGAGGAAGGTGATGATGCTGACGACGCCGAGGACGATAGCGAGGTTTGTATTTCTACTCTTACTTTTCATATATTTCTCTTAAAAACAACTCCACTCCGCTCACCACTCTCCCATTTATTTATTCTTCCCTCTTTCAGGAGACTGATGAGTCTGCAGAGGTACCGACCAACATAACATCTAAAGATGAGCTGTGATGTCATTTTGGTTTCTGGCTAATCAGAATCAACCTAGCATCTTCCAATTTTTCTTAATAAAATTAATTTTGGTTTAAAAGTGTTGTGCACTCGTGACTATTTATTTAAATGACTTTAAACCTTGCTTTTGTTTGTGTTAATACTTGATTTGATTCTATTCCCTTTTCTCTATAAATATACAAATGTCTCGTGAAGCAGTTGTTGTAAATAATGATGGACATACTGAACATGCTGTGGAATATAGTCAGATTGAGATGAAACAGTAGGTAGAAATAACATACAGCACTCCTGTGTTTGACAGAAAATACCAATATTACCTAGTATGAGTACCCAGATACAAACTCAAAGTCTTTAGCCAGGCTTGTGTCTCTGTGAAGCTGTACTGAAGCACAGCGGTGCCTCGAGCTGAGTGTTAATGTCAGCACGCTAACAGGTTCACAATGATAATGCTACTGTGTTGATGTTTAGAAGGTATAATCCTTAACATCTTAGCTTAGCACTAGATGGCACTGGATGATGTACAGGGATCAAAGTATTTGTAAAATATACCTCTGCGGACTTTTGAATGTCTGTGAAAACATTTGATATTAATCCAGCCAACAGTAGTTATCACGATGTGATATTTCAGTAACAGCCACAAACTTCAACCTCATGAAGGCACATGAGGAAAAATTAGGGGATCACCAAAGTCATCGGAACTCATTGTCTGGGAACCGTGAATGTCTGTACCAAATTTAATGCCAATCGATTGAGTAGATGTTGGGATGTGTTGACAAATAAAAAAGTGGTTAAGTTATTCAGTTTCTGTTGACATTTTTCTTTTAGGAGACTGCAGTTTGTGATGCTGTTGAATTGGATGACACTATACCGACAGGTGTTTCTATTATTTTGTCCACTCCAGTTGCATCACCGAGCATAGGCTAAATACCAGAAACACCTTTCTTTAAAATGCAAACTGAAAATGAAAACTGAACACTATAACCTTCATGAAGGATTTATTGCAGGACTGTTGTATTAGACAGTGGGTGTAACCAACAGCAACCTAACTGGCAACTGAGTGTACAGGTAAGTACCTTTTTTGTACCAAGATACTGTAAATACATGGTGATTACTGCATATTCGTTTATAGTTTATGACTGTAAGTATCACCAGGGAAAGTTTGTTCTGCACCTATTAATTTCTTCATACCAATGTTATTTTGTGATATTCACTTTTGCTTTTCATACAAACAATTACTGCGTTGTTATCCAGTAAATACTTTTACGTCACAACTCAGAAAATCTCTGGACTCAGAAGCACAACTCAACACCGTCTAAAAGTTCAACCAATTCACAATTCACTGTAAAAACACTCAAGTCACTCTACAAGTAGAAGTCCTGCATTCAGAATGTTACTTAAATTAACGTATGTATGTATTTGCAGGAAAATATACTTCAGCCTAAGTATCAGAAGTAAAAGTACTCATTGCAGGCCCATGTGAGTGTCTTCAGTGTACACTCACCGGGCACTTTATTAGGAACACCATAATGATACTGGGTAGAGCCTCCCTTTGCTCTCAAAACTGATTCAGTTCTTTGTGCCATGGATTCCACAAGATGTTGGAAAAGTTCCTTTGAGACTCGGGTCCACGTTGACACGATTGCATCGCATCATTTCTGCATATTTGTCAGCTCCACATTCATGTTGCCAAGCTCCCATTCTACCGCATCCCAAAGGTGTTCTACTGGATTCAGATCGGGTGACTGTGGAAGCCACTGAAGTTCACTGAACTCACTGTCATGTTCATGACACCAGTTTGAGACAAGTTTTGCTTTGTGACATGGTGCGTTATCATGCTTGAAGCTGGATAACTGGATAACTTTACTGCATATTCGTTTATAGTTTATGACTGTAAGTATCACCAGGAAAGTTTGTTCTGCACCTATTAATTTCTTCATACCAATGTTATTTTGTGATATTCACTTTTGCTTTTCATACAAACAATTACTGTGTTGTTATCCAGTAAATACTTTTACGTCACAACTCAGAAAATCTCTGGACTCAGAAGCACAACTCAACACCGTCTAAAAGTTCAACCAATTCCCAATTCACTGTAAAAACACTCAAGTCACTCTACAAGTAGAAGTCATGCATTCAGAATGTTACTTAAATTAACGTATGTATGTATTTGCAGGAAAATATACTTCAGCCTAAGTATCAGAAGTAAAAGTACTCATTGCAGGCCCATTTGAGTGTCTTCAGTGTACACTCACCGGGCACTTTATTAGGAACACCATAATGATACTGGGTAGAGCCTCCCTTTGCTCTCAAAACTGATTCAGTTCTTTGTGCCATGGATTCCACAAGATGTTGGAAAAGTTCCTTTGAGACTCGGGTCCACGTTGACACGATTGCATCGCATCATTTCTGCATATTTGTCAGCTCCACATTCATGTTGCCAAGCTCCCATTCTACCGCATCCCAAAGGTGTTCTACTGGATTCAGATCGGGTGACTGTGGAAGCCACTGAAGTTCACTGAACTCACTGTCATGTTCATGACACCAGTTTGAGACAAGTTTTGCTTTGTGACATGGTGCGTTATCATGCTTGAAGCTGGATAACTGGATAACTGGATAACTGTGGCCATAAAGGGATGCACATGGTCGGCAACAATACTCAGATAGGCTGTGGCATTCAAAACACGATTGATTGCTATTAAGGAGCCCAAAGTGGGCCAAGAAAACATTCCCCACACCATTAGACCACCACCAGCAGCCTAGACTGTTGACACAGATTATTCAGACCGGGCTACGATTTTCCAGTCTTCAACTGTCCAGTTTTGGTGAGCCTTTGCCCACTGCATCCTGTTGTATCCCAGTCACCTCAAAGCTCAACGTATTTTGCATTTTCAGATTCTTCTCTGCTCACCAGAGTTGTAAAGAATGGTTATCTGAGATATCGTAGCCTTTCTGTCAGCTCTGACCTCTCTCATCAACAAGGCGTTTCTGTCTCCTTACTGGATGTTTTTTGTTTTTGGCACCATTCCGCATAAACCTTAGAGACTGTTGTGTTTGAAAATCTCAGGAGATCAGCAGTTTTAGAAATTCTCAAACCAGCCCGTCTGGCACCAACAATCATGCCATGGTCAAAGCCCATACTGATGTTTGATGTTTACATCAACTGAAGCTCTTGACCTTTATTTGTAGGATTTTAATGCATTGAACTGCTGCCACATGATTGGCTGATTGGATAATTGCATGAATAAGCAGGTGTACAGGTGTTCCTAATAAAGTGCTCAGTGAGTGTAGACACATGCATATACACATGTACACAGTCGGTTTTATCTGTGCTGTTGTTTTTATGCTGATTCTTTTTTATCGAGTTATTTTTTGGACGTTTTAACCTCAATTTAAAAACACTATACGTTACATCTGTTGCGCTACTTATCTGTTTGTAACAATTTTTATCTGTATGGTCCCTGTTAAATAAACAAACTAATAAGTAAATATATAAACTGCCAAGCGAATGTTTCACATATTACTATTTTATGTTTCGGCAATTACCGTGCCGTGAATGTCTGCCAGAGAATGATATAACTTTGAGGAAACAGGTGAGTGAACAGGTAAAGAGCGTTGGTTTGCAGTCAGTGGTAAGAAAAATGTTTCTAATTCCAGAGGAAAACAGGTTCAACTGGCTGTGATGTCACGACTGTCACCAACATGGTACGTGTTTCCTCCTGCCAGCCGAGCTTCGTCATTCGTCCAAGGTAAGACCACTGCTCTACTCTATCTCACACATCACACTGTTTAATTAGCGAGGGGGGACACGTAGTGCTCTCTGCAGAGAGTATTTGGAGTTTGTATATGGTGAGGGCAGGTTTGTGCTTCAGATACCATGGCTTGGCTGTATCTTGTTTACATAAGAGAGGAGTCCCATGTGAGCTACACTTACTTGGCTGCATTCAGCAGGCCTGTTCAGTGACTGATACAGCTGGTTTTAGGTGACATATTGGCATGAAAACACTTCTTGTGGAGAAAAGGTGAACTGGAGTCGCGTGATTCAGCATTTTTTGTGTGGTCAGTGTTGTTTTGAACTTACAGTAAGTGTTTCACCGGGCATCTGAACTGTAACAAGGTGATAGTGAACGTGACATTTAAAAAGATAAATACTTCACAGCAATTTCATTAAAGGAAAAAAATATTTCAAATATACATTATTATGTATGTTAATATATGTTTATTTAGTGTTCTGGACTTATTCTACACAGGAAATAGCCCAAATCTTTTGGGGGAATTAACTTTGAAAGATAAATGTGTAGTACCACACAGTGTGTAAGTAACTGAAGTAAAGGACAGGATCTCTACTTTGTCTTTGTACTAGCTATACTGCAGTGTCGTACTGTGTATGTGGTGGTTTGACGGTGTCAATTTTAAACCTCCACTCTTCCAATGAAAGTTCAGATAGGTGAATACGGGATGATCTCAGGCGTAGAGCGAGGAGGGAGGATTTGGTAACAGTAACTTGCACAAAAGAATCAGAGCAGCCGACTCGGCTGCAGACGTGACATCTGACATCGGACAACTTGAAGGACAGAAACACTCGGGGCTGAGATGTTCAGATTACTTACAAAACTCAAAGACGGACATCTCCCTCTGCCACCAGCGTCTGTACACACAGTGGGCTGGTAAACAGGTAGTATAGCCACTTGATAATTAAATCGAGACCTCAGTGCCAGTACAGTACATTTCCTTTATACCACTTACTGGAAAGTGTCACGCTGTAGAGTAAGAATGAGAAGAAAGCTATTTTCATCTGCAACTGAATTCAGATTTTCATGAAAATACCTATTGTGAGAGACAATCACGGGATATATCGTGTGCCGGATTATTTTCAGTCAAGTTAGTGCAGTGGTTCTGTAGCTCAGGTCAAAAACATTGCAACCTGCTGTAGGGCATTTTTGTCATATCATGCGAATCTTAAGCCGCTGTGCATCGGCTTTTTATTAAGTACTTGTAGAATCTTCGAAACTGAAACGTATGTGTCGCTTTCAGTCCATTCGTTCCCAGTAGCCACGCTCTCTGTAGGAGCTGCCACATCACAGATGTTTGAATCCTACATAGAGGCACTTGGATATGCAGCTGGATCCAGATCAGAGCTTTCAAACCTTTTCTGCTTGTGACCCCTTACCACAGCTCATGGTGCAGACATGACCTGAGATGTATTCTCTGGAAAAGGACTATAATTTAGAGGAACAAATTAAACACTTGCAGGGTATTCAAAGGCACATGTTTAAACTGTTTAAACACACTCTCTCTCTCTCTCTCTCTCTCTCTCTCTCTCTCTCTCTCTCTCTCTCTCTCTCTCTCTGTCTGTCTGTCTGTCTGTCTGTCTGTCTGTCTGTGTGTGTGTGCATTACAATTAACGTTATCTACATCTGTGTCTGTCCTCCTTTTCATCACCAGCGTCCTGTTTGACTGGACGATCTCCTAATGGAACCTCCTTCGTATGAAGAGGCCAGTCTCCACCCTCCTGCTCTGAGTACAGAAGGATTCAACATCCCCCCTCCCCCCTACTACGACGCCTCCCTCTCCTCCCCCCCGACGCCTCCTCCCACCTATGGAGAAGCAGGTGAGATAAAGTCTCCCTGGTCTCCCTTTACTCATATCTCTTCACAGCTTATCAGTTATCGAAGAGAATTCACCCGCGCTAAGACGGGTGAACTTGTAGATTCATCTTTTTCTCTCCGTTTTGGCCCCTTGTCCACATAAACCTGGGTTTTGTTTTTTTCTAAACCATTTCCTAAGCTTTCTTGAGACAGTATACAATATGTAAATATATAATATAATAATATATCTAATATGATATAATATATAAATCTGAAAATGCCTGCTTTGTTTTTTTAGCCTACACCAAAAAATGTAGCTTTTCCAAAACAATGAAGCAAGCCTGCTAATTTAAAAAGTCAATATAGGCGATTACAGGGTGTTAGCTGTTGTCATTGACTGTATTTACGTTTAGTTTGTCAGGCGACTTCATGGTCATATAATAGTGATTTTGCCAATGTCTCAGTGTGTGAAAGGCTGTTGACCTGCATTACAGGTGGCAATATCTATATTCGCAATATGTATTCGCACACACTGGAACACCAAGCCGGCGTTTTGAGATTTACACCCTCGCTGGAGGCTGTTTTGGAAAAGCTCGGTTTTGGGGTCTGCACAAAGGGCTGAAACAGAAAGACAAAGATGTGTTTACGAATTGAATTTTTAATTTTACTGTGGACGTGCTCTGAAGTATTTCCTCCTTACTAGTTACGATCCAGCCGGACCCATTTCCCGTCCTGACTTCACCCTCTGTGCCAATTGCTGTGACATCACCTCCCCAAAACACTGGAAACATAATCCATCCACATACACAAGGTATTAACTACATTTTAATTATTGCTTTTAATAACATACATATAATCCAACTGAGCGGGTGAAAATAATATTTCCTCTGCTTCCCGCCTCCCGTCCTTATTTCCCCCTGGTATCCCCGTCTGTCCTTCCTGTGTCTTCTGTTTACCAGTTGGTGTAACACCGACTGTCAACGGCAGACAAAGTCAGCCAGTAGTTGTGACCCAGCCACAGCCCGTCCCTGTCTCGGTGGCATATCTGAGAGACATCCCTGGTTTGGTATGCTGCCCACACTGCCACCGCACTGTCACCACTAAAGTCACATACCTGCCTGGGAAGGCTGCCTGGTGCATGTGTATACTTCTCACACTGATGGGGTGAGAGATGCAAATACACACGCGCAAGTGTTTGGATGTCAGAGTGCTGTTACAGCTTTAACAAAAGTTAAACTATGTATTCTGTCTCTGCATGTGTGTTTGTGTGTGTGTGTCTGTTTTTTCCAGGTTGGTATGTGGTTTCTGTCTGATACCGTTCATGGTACGTGGACTACAAGATGCACATCACTCCTGCCCACAGTGTGGGAACCACCTGTACATATACACAAGATGACAGTGACAGGATTAATAAGGCTCCTTTTGTCCTCAGTCCCCCCGAAATCTTATAACCCTCATAAATTTATCACAACGTGGATAAATAGTTTGTGGTGAGTTAGAAATAAGTAAGCGGCTCACTGTACAAGCTACAAGGGGAAGCGGAGTGTATTTACGTGATAATAAGTGTGATAAGAAGTGGATTATGCCACAAGAGCAGTTTGAGAAGCTTCTGCGGACATTTGTGTACATTTTTTTCCACTGCAACAAGTTGTCACAGTTGAAATCTCTGTAACCGACGGGAATTCAAAATACCTCCCCAGCCTTTCACAATTAAAGCCTACAGGGGGTGAGTATACAATACCAAAAAGATTTAATTTTTAAGTGTGAATATTACTTTTCTAATTATATTCCATCTCTGTAGTTGGCATTTTTGAACTTTTTAGGGCATTCTTCACAGCTACACAAGCATTTCTGATTTATATTGAAGAAAATATTTTACCACAATTCAGAACACAAACAGAAGACTGAACCGAGAGGACATGTATGACAAAACAAGATGATGTCCGACTTAATTTGTATTTCCGCTTTTGTTTTTCATGCATTGTAATGATTGTATTTTCCATATTTAAATACTAAAAGAACAAAATCTTTGTTTTTTCTCTTTTTCTAATGCAGGCACAGCTAATGCTAACATTTACCGAATGTAATGAAATGGGAGAAACTTGTCCAGGTATGAGTGCCAGGCATGTTGGCGTTTG
This sequence comes from Xiphias gladius, assembly GCF_016859285.1. Classification (NCBI taxonomy): domain Eukaryota; kingdom Metazoa; phylum Chordata; class Actinopteri; order Istiophoriformes; family Xiphiidae; genus Xiphias; species Xiphias gladius. Next base: position 9,753,223 of record NC_053414.1, on the reverse strand, counting down.
TTAAACCAAACAAAGCCTAATGGAAAGCATGTGAACTTAACACACTATCATTTATTTTTCTGCATAATTCTTCTTTTAAAAGCTCTGCATACCCACACAGTGGTTTTAATTGTTCTGGCTAGACCTCTTCCGAGGACTGTGTCACTTATTAGTACATGGACATGAGTTGACCTGATGCTTCAACCTCAGCAGGTCTACGCAGACAGAGTGAGGTAAAGCACCTGTGTGGGTGTGCAGGGCCCGTAAGTTGCGATCTGTGATCCAAACGCTAACAAACATTTTTGCTCCAACTGAACTTTTGATACACAGAGCAACACAAGACAGAAACTAAATGTGAACACAAAATGGTGATCTTCAACTCCTAAATTCAAACTCAAGCTCAAATTTACCTCAGATTTATCTAGTGAAAAAAAATACACGCAGTCCTTTAACTGAATTACTGTGATACATACAGAATGTACGATTTTTGCTGTCAATGAAGCAGATTATATGCTAGTTTTTCAAATTTAATTCCATGTGATAAATTTGCCTATTTGCCTAGATGTTATAGAGAAAAAGACAGTGTGTAAGTAGTTGCCCTTATCTTTACAAATTTGTATTTTGAAAGGATAGTTTATAGTCATCTTGGGAAAAACGCTTATTTGCTATTCTTGCCGAGAGTTGAAAAGATGTTTGGTAAATATGAAGCCGGAGCCAGCGGTTGGTTAGCTCAGCATAGCATAAAGAGTGGGCTCTTAAATTAGCTGAACTGATTGTGTTAATATTGGAATTTTTAAGATATAACCGCCAGCAGCCATGTTTCCAGTGCTTTGTTTAAACTTCTATAGTTTTTATCAGCAATTGGGAGATATCGTTGTTCTCAGAAATCCCTGATATATCCAACTTGGACTTACAACTATGATGTGATGTGAACAGTTTCTGCATCTCGGTTGTTCGTACAGTCTGAACAACGTGAATGCCGCAATAACCCGGTGTAAAACACCAAAAGTCAATCAATCAGTCAATGAAACTTTATTTGTATTGCACCTTTTGTACAGGTTAGTGCAATTCAAGGTGTTTTACAGATGACTGACAAGATAATAGAACATGACAAATATAAATATATAAATATACAAATATATTTTAGAATAATAATAAGTTTAAAATAAATACATTAATACATTAATAAAATAAAGTATATAAAAGGCTATGACAAATAAAATCATGAAATGGCATAGAACATTTTCAGATATTAATAAATCAATATAAATGATTAATTAAAATACTTGATGACATAAAACATTCTAATCAAAAGCCAGGCTAAACAGGTGAGTTTTAGGTTTATTTTAAAGATACCACTTATCACTTTCAGCTCACCATTACACTTCGGTTTATGTACAGATTAAACGAATCAGGTTAGTGAGTTTTAGAGGTGTTAGTAGGCGGATTTCTTTACCTTTTGACGGAGCCAGGCTAGCACCCTCAATGCTAAGCTAACCGACTCTAAGCGGTAGCTTCATATTTACCATGCAGATAACGTATGGGAGTACGGTATCGATCTTCTCATCCAAATCTCGGCAAGAAACCAAATAAGCTTATTTCTCAAAATGCTGAACTATTCCTTTAATGATACAGACTTGACGTATACTGTGATTGGACCTGCTGTGGATTCCTGGTGTAGAAAACAGGGTGGAGGTTGTGGATGAAGCATGTGGTAGTGCCTGTACTGCTGAGTCTGTGCACTGCAATGCAATGACTGACTAATGCATCTTCTTCACCTGCCGTTGTAATGATGTGTAACGCTCAACGTCCCTGCCAAATTGGACTCCGATTTCTTTCTTTTTTCTTTAACTGAATCAAAATGTTGTCATGTTATTATTTATCATTCTATCATGTTGATAGGGAAATAAAAGTGGTCCTGGCTACTTTGACAAAGCTGTGCTTGTTGTATTCTGCGCCAGTGGGTGAATGTTGCATACGTTGCATACGTGTATGTGTTTAATGAGTGTGTTTGCATGGGTTGGTGCTTCCATTTTGACCTTGTTGAGGCTAACAGTGGTAGGCAAAGGGCATATGGATATTAGTAATATACTTGATATGAACAGCAGCCAATAGCAGAGATCCAGCAGGGCTTAGATAGGAAAGTTAATCAGCTACAGACTGGTGGGTCTAGTCGGCAGATAACAGAAGCGTTCACCACTACCAGCTCAGCACTGATACACACGCACGCACACACACGCACACACACACACACACACACACACACACACACACACACACACACACACACACACACACACACACACACACACACACAAATACACACACATATCAGCCCTTCCTTTCACCACTCCCTTCATACCTTCCCGTCAAGCTTGTTCCATTGTCCAGTTTGTCAGATTGTGGGTGAACCGTCATGAGGAGACTGTTGCTGCTTGGGGTGACAGCCTTCTGTCTCTGTGTGTTTGTCGCCGCTGACACACAGCTCGACCGACAGGGAGACAAATCTTTCCCGGAGAGGGATGGAGTTTTACAGCTGAAGAAAGGAAATTTCAACAGGGCACTGAGAAAATACAAGCAGCTCCTGGTGTATTTCTGTAAGTCGCGCACTAAGGCTTGCACACCTGGATCTCGACCTACATGTTTACATAGGCTAAGCATAGAAATGACACCATAAGAGTGATTAAATGGTTTATCAGGGTCTTTGGAATAAAATAACCACCTCACACTGCAGCATATTTATCATATCCTTGTTTATATTCTCTTGACGGTGCGTGTTTGTGTCCATGTGTGTAGATGCTCCTCTATCTGGACAAGGCCATCGTGTATCAGCAGCTTTTGAAGGTGCTGCTGCAGAGCTTCAGGAGTCTGAGGTCAAACTGGCAGTCGTCGATGTGGCAGAGGAGAAGGACCTGGCTAAGGATCTCAACGCCACAAGTCCCCCAACAATCAGGCTGTACCTCGCTGGAGATAAACACAACCCCATACTCTGCCCTGGTGCGTGCGGGTGACAAGTGGTATATCCTTTACTCATTCATACCTGCAGAAGTTTTACTGTTTTCCTAACAGCTGGGAATGCTGTTATAGTCATCTGGTTTCAGACAGCTCAAATGCTGTCGAGCTATTCAAAGGTCTGGAGTTGCTCACAGGCATTTTCCTGGTTGAAGAACAACTGAGCCAATAGGAGCCTAATTAAACATACTGCAGTCAGGGTGAGCAGTTAAATTGCTGCTGGTGATAATGGGTTTGTAATCGTCTAATAAGTACAAATTAAACATGCTGTATGACAGTGGTGGGCAAATAGCAGCCCATGGGCCAAATCTGGCCCTCCAACAAAAATATTTGGCCCCCAAACGAAAGTTGAAGTTTTCCCTTCATAGTTTGCATCAAAACTTTTGCATACATTTTCATAAATCTACTGTCAGTAACAATGTAAATAAGAGACTCGTGTAACTCGCAATGAAGATGACCTTGTAACTACAAATGTAATCAATGATTTGTGTTTCAAACATTAATAGATAGCAGTCTCAGTTACACATGGCCCGCTGATAAAAAATAAAAATTATATGGCAATGATAACAACAGCATTTTCATTCAGCCCTAAGCGAAACAGGTCACTGTTTAATGGGTGTGGATAACACTCAGTGGTGCAACTCAAACCATACATTTGTGTATATGTGCATGTACTGGACGTGTATGTGTAGTCAATTAACTGATTAGTTGATCAACAGACAAATTTGACATTTGAAGACATCACCTTCGGCTGTGGGAAATTATAAAAGGCATTTTCCACTGCTTTCTGACACTTATAGACAAAAATAATAATTGATTAGTTAATGAAAATAATTTTTAGTTGCAGCCGTGATAAGTCATTTTTTGTCAGTGGGGAAAAATGGCATCTGTCCTCAGATATAACGCTAAAGCAAGTTTTATAAAACTCTTTTATTATTAAAAGCAACTAATCGTCTCCAGCTCCATAGTGAGATTGGTATCGATCTTTTCAATTAACTCTCAGCGAGGAGATGAACTGGTGTATTTTCCCCAAATCTCTTTAATATAGTAACATTGAAAATTATTTGGTTTGGTTAAAATATTGAAGGTAAAATTGATTTGTTTTCCCGGATTGTAATTCAGTTCCTCAGAGCTCGGCCTCCATCTTGACCTGGCTGAAACGGAGGGCGGGGTCTGCTGCTGACCTCATCACTGATCTTAGCCAATCAGAGGCCTCAGAGGAGCTGACAGTGGTTGGATTCTTTAAGGTGAAAACCAGCTGTTTCATTTACCTTTTCTTCTCCCTGGTGTAGCGACTTTACTCGAGTTTAACAATTTGTGTGTGTTTTTGTGTATGTGTGTTTGTATGTGCGTGCGTGCATGTGTGTGTGTGCGTGCGTGTGTGTAGGAGCTGGACCACGAGTACGTCCAGGTGTTCTACACTGCAGCCATTGACCTTCCTGACGTTAGCTTTGCTGTGACACAGACCAGTGAGGTTATCAGTAAATATGGTCTCACACACGATGTTGTGCTGCTGCTCAAAAAGGTGCTTCACATACTACTTATAGTTGACACACACACACACACACACACATTAGTACACAGGGACGTACAGGACCAGAACCCCTTTAATGAAACACTTTTTTTAGAAATCAAACAAATGGTATTTCATCGCTGCAATTATAATTCACAAAAAGAAAATGGGTTTGATGCATTGCTGTCGGTGTAGAGACGTTACATTTCAAATCTGTCAGCAAATACAGAAATTGTTTGCAAAGACTTTAAATGAAGACAAAAGTATGAGATTATTTGAAAATTTAAAACATGAAAGCTTAATCACATCTGTTAATTCTTAATACATAAATACATCAATTTTAGCAATGTCAACATTACATCCACAGTTACAATTAAAGAAAAAAGGAGCTGTAATAGAATATGGAGTTGAGGATTTTACTGACTACCAGTGTATTATTGTGTATCCTTCCGTGTGTGTGTGTGTGTGTGTGTGTGTGTGTGTGTGTGTGTGTTTGTGTGTCTGCTGCAGTCTAAGCTCATCCAGGCTTATAAAATGATGCCTCAGACATCTAAAGAGGAGCTGATCATCTTTATCACTGTCTACCAGATGGACCCAGTCACTGAGTACACCGGAGAGGTTGAGTATTAGATGCATGGTACATTTCCACACTCATATACTGTAACGGCTCTGCTTCAGGGCAATGACAGTTTAGAGCAGTTTTGTCTTTTTTTGTGTTTAAACTCACTGGGATTATTTGACTATATTAATATATTGGGATTATTTATTGTCCACTCTAATGATCAGCTGACTCTTTGTACGTTTATGAAAAGTATGAAATTCTCAGACCGATTAGGCCTCATATACACTCAACTCAAAATCTGTTCAGTTCCAAAGACCCGTGGGCGTGACCCATTGCTATTAAAAGCATGTATGTTGCTTATATTTGTTGTGATTGACTAACATAAGCAGCTACCCACATGTAAAACAATGATACCTTTTCCATTGGAATCCACTGGAACAGACATGAAATCACGACGACCAGATCCATTGTTGTCCATGAAGGTTAAAACTACGCTAACTTTTAACAGCCATCTTTTACGCATACAACCACAAGTCTTCAAGACTAACAAGATAGATTTTAAGCCGAGTAGGCAGTTGTATACAATAGTTTGGGAAAATTACATTCTGTGTTGATCTTTAAAGTGAAAAGAAGTAAATACATTTCCATTAGACATTAATAATGATCCTTTTCTCAAATGTTAATGCACTTTACTTTGTATTCCGTGAATTTAAAAAATCGAGAAAAAAAAATCACAATCTAAATGCAGCATGTGCAGAAGTTTGGGTAGCCTACTAAGTCAGCACATAATAATCCTGCCTTTGGCAGATATCACAGCTTTCAAAGACTTTTTGTAGCAGCTAAGAGTCTTTCTATTCTTGATTTATGAATTTTCACCCACTCCTCCCGCAGATTACTTTAAGTTCTGGGATATTTTTAGGCTGTCTTGCCCACACAGCATGTTCAAATCAACCCACAGATTTTCAGGGGACTGTGAGGGCCGCTCCAAAAAGCTTCAGCTTGTGTTTCTTGAAGTTCCCAAACCTTTGCACGTGCCACAATTACTGTTTAATTTTTTTTACCTTCTTAAGTTGATGAAATAAAAAGTAAGAGCGCATTAACATTAGAAGAAAGGTTTATTTTTGATGTCTGTTTGCGACAGGGGTTATATTTACTTCCTTTAAAACATGTAATCTTTTTGCATACCACTGTAATTTAATATTATATCCCGTCCAGTATGTCTTGACTGCCAAAGGCACTACACTGCTGTAAAAAAAAGAAAAGGTAAAGATAAACAGAACAAGTCAAAACAATGGTAAAATATTCAGACATGTAGAAATATCTTTTTCTTACTGCCACTGGAACCACAATAGCAGCATAAAAGTGGTTGGCAGGTGTGGGCACAAGGCATGTAGTTACATAGCTGCTAATTTTGATTCAACAATTTGCACTGTGTTTAACTTTTTAATATCTCCATCTACAGTCTATGACGTTGACTGAGTACATGAATGTTATTCCATCTCTTGCAGACAGCCACTCACATCTTAACCTCACCTGTGTTAAACCATGCCCTCCTGTTTGTCAACAAAAGCTCTGCAGACTTTAAAGAGATTTACTCTGCCTTTAAGAGTGCTGCGGAGCCATTCAGGTTGAAGGTACACACACACACACACACACACACACACACACACACACACACACACACACACACACACACACACACACACACACACACACACACACACAGACACAATCTTTCAAACAGCAGCATTGCAGCACATACGGTATTAGACTAACCTCATGCAAACTGTTTGAGTACTTGGCCTCTGCATGTGTATGTGTGTGTGTGTGTGTGTTCAGATTTTGTTTGTGTGGGTGAACGTGGATGAGCCTCGTAATGGCAGGCTGATGGAGTACTTCCGAGTGCGAGATTTAGAGGCTCCTCTCATCCGGATGGTCAACCTGACGGACCATGTGACCTATCACCTGCCCTCTGACACTCTGGACGTAGAGACCATAAAAAAATTCTGTCAGTCCTACCTGGACGGCAAGGCCAAGGTAACCTACACTTTCATCTGGTGTGTAAATACATAACAGAAACTGGGATGACAGGTTGTCCTGATGTATGTAATGTGTTTCTGTGCAATTTAATGTAACAGCCTAAGATGCAGAGTGAGCTGATACCTGAGGGATGGGACAAAAAGCCGGTGAAGGAGCTGGTGGGAATGACTCTGGAGAAAGTTGCCTTTAACCCAAACAAGACTGTTTTTGTCCTGTTCTGTATGTAAACACACTTTCCCCCTTCAATCTGCCCAGTGAGAATGGATTTGGCCATTTTCAGGTGAAAAGACTAAGCTTTTAAGTTAAAACTGGGCTAAATTAAGCTGAAAAGAGCTTTTTGAAAAATGTCTAGCTAACATTTAGCCATTGTTTCAACGTCATTTTAATAACTGAATAAAATAGAATAATAAAGCAGGTAACAAATCTGATATGTAGTCGTTTTAGTCACAAATTATATTAAAACAAGAGTTAAATGTAGCGTAGACGTTTAAAAAATGTACGCTGTTTAACCAAATTGGGGCCTAAATGTCATTCGGAAATCAACAAATCCATACTTACTAAGTAGGTCAACCACACTCAGTTCTCAGTTCGGCTGTATGTTTTGTGGCTATATTTTATCTTCTGCTGTCGTTGTTTATTTTGTGTACTCACTGTTTTCTAGCCTTGTTTTTAATATTATTATATTATAATATTATGTCCGGCCTGTTTTATTGGCTGACTCCCTCACCCAAAATTATCACACAGCTCTGCAGTTCCCCTCAGCTTGAGCCTCTTTTAGCTCAATGTTTTGGTTTTACGGCCCGCAACATTACTGTTCTGGATCAGTCCCACTGCTCTCTTAAACACCTTTCGAGCAGCGACAGGCAGCTGTTTTCAGCAGAAAAGCTGCCCATCCATCAACCAAAAAATGGACAAAGTTAGCAACTATTTGGTGAACACAATGAAATATTTAGCAGCTGAAGAGCCAGATATTTGCCTCAGGAGTTGATGAAGACCAAACACAGAGGTAAAAGAAGAGTAAATATTGGACTGTAATTCGCTATGTCGCCAGAAAAACTTGACTCAAAATCAGAGTTAATTTCACTCACTGTCTGCTGGATGCGCAAATAAGAAAGAGTTTGCTAAAACGTTCACTGTAACAGTTTTTAGAGGTGATAAGAGATGTCGGTGCTGTGTTTTCATCTTGCTCTGCTGCCTCCATGTGGCCAAAAAAATCTATTTCAATGTTTGGCAGGACCTAAATAGACACTGAAAGATAGTCATTGAAACAATGTTAAAAGACACCATTTCAATGACATCTAAATCACTGAGTCATCTAAAAACCAAAAGCAGTCCAATTTGATGATGATGCCAAGACACATGGATATCATTTGACCGCCAAATGCAAAAAGTCAAGCTTCCGGGTCGTTGCTTATTGTCTGCCTGTGTTTCCTTGTGTTCGTTGCTCTCGCTACTTAACTTCTCCGTGTTGTCCATCGTTGCATCAATGTACAGTATAGCTTACTCGTACTTGCTACCTGTACAAATCCCTGGTAAAAGCATCTTAACCTTTTCTCTTACCGTGTGTGCTTCAGATCTGCCCTACAGTCAGGAGTCCCGCGCTCTGTTCCCCCTGTGGGAGGAACTAGCCGAGGCCTTACAGGAGCGAGAGGACGTGGTCGTCGCTCGCATCGACGCCTCAGCCAACGACATCAACATGTCGATGCAGGGAACCTACCCATCGCTCTGCCTGTTTCCTGCTCTGTATGCTGAAAGGGTATGAAGCCTTAGTTTTTGGGATGTTTGTGTCTAAACTTAACTTGTGTTAACCATCTACAGAATGCATACTAGTTATGGATGTTTGCAACTATCAACAAAATCCTGATACTGTTAATAATATAACTTTTTAAGTAACTGTTGAAGCAGAAACAAAAACATTGTATTATTTAGGATAAATAATGTGTCTTATTCACTAAGAAATTTCAGTGACTGAAAAATATTGGATTAACCGTGCTCCGTGTGACAAACTGGATATCTATTAAGGTTCTTAATGTTCAGTACGTGGATCTGTGTTCCCCTCAGGTGGTGGTTTACACTGGAAAAAGAAAGTTGAAGGACCTAGTCAGGTTTATGGATAAAGAGATGGAAAAGGCCAAAAAATACAGAGTTAAGGTAATGCTGGCCAATGCTTTGGTTTGAGTTTGTATGACTGTGTGTGTTTGACAGCATCCTTTTTCTCTGTTAAAAATGAACTTCTATCCATTGTGTCAACAGGAGGATGAGGACAGGAGGAAGTACATAGAGACCATAAAAGCTGAAGAGGCAAAAAAAGCCAGCAAAACCAAAGAAGAGCTTTAATACAAGAACAAAGAGAATACAGTGAGTGTGTGTGTGTGTGTGTGTGTGTGTGTGTTTGTGTGAGATACCTTTTAGCCAGTACTTTCTAAACATGGAAACATAGATCTGGTTTTATCTGTTCGACAGAGCTGTCACTGACTGTCTGTCCAATCAAATCCAATAAAATCTCCAGTTAAAAACTCCGATGGTTACAAGGTTTTTCATTTCACTTCAGTGAGCTTCTGTCTTTGTCATGTTGATCACTGGAATTCAAAGTTGAAGCAGAACTGGTGCTGACTTCAACTAAGTTACAATAAATGTGCCAAAAAGACCCCATTGACCCTATCTGTGGATTAATAATAAAATTTTATAGAGCCCAACTGACGGTGGATATGATCGACCGATTTTAGCTTAACACGGATATATTGGTTTTACTCATGTGTTGGCCAAAAAGTGGCAAGAATGTATGTTTGAGGTAATTTAGAAACAGCGTCCCCGTTGAAGTATTTGTCCACCTGAGAGCTCTGACAAGTTGATTCTGTAAAAATGTCCTGTTCAGTACGTATCTGGGTAACAATTCTTTCAATATTGTATGAATTCTAAGTTCAATCTTAGATTTTCCAAAATGTTCTTTCGTGTTCTGTGTTTGCATTAAGAAGTGAATATCGTCCGGTATATCATTTTCTGGTCTTTTTAATAAGTCTTAAATATATAGACATTGACCCTAAAAATCTGGTATCGGTTAGGCTGTAGCAGCTAATAGTTAATACTAACACTAATACATTCAATAGAACAACTACTTGTCACAGCAAAACATCATGTTTCACCCGTGACAAAAAGTTATACCACAAAAATTCAGGAGATTTGCAAATATCATAAACTGCTGTACTACAGTAACACAGACTTACCATAGGTAAATATGCTATAAATACACAATTAGGGCAGGACAATATGGTTGGCATCAATATCACAATATTAATATAATATACATAATTTTCAGTTTTTACATAACAATTTCACAAATATATGTAAAATCACACACAGAACATTCAAATTAAAGTTCAAAGAATTTCTGTGTTGCGCTGCTACGCAGGACACAGCTGCCACTGAGGACGCTGAGGTTATGTCCTTAGCTTTTTAATTTTTTCTGGGAGTTTGTGGGGTTTAGCTAGGCCAACATTTAAAAAGAAAAATGACATTGAAAAAGGTTTTAAAAATAACACATTTTATACTGTATGTTTTTATATTATAAAATAAAATGTGTTGGATATTTTAAAAGCTGATTCCAGGATTTTATGACTAAACTTTTAGGCCAATAAAATCACAATAATAATAGTAAGAATAAAGTATTTTCTATTTCCTAAAACAAAATTTTCCTGGCAGTGGGGCATGCTTTGAAACAGCATTTATGTCTCACATAGGGAGATAAAATGTATAGAAATTTTAATTTGGATGGATAATCTATGGTATAATCCAGGAGAGACCATTTGGGAGGTGGGGGCTTGGGTTTATGACCCAAACCGTAATTCTTGCTACGGCCCTGCTGTACACAAAACTCTTTACATGTGCGAAACAAATACTTCATGACACTGACATGACATACGGCCCAGCCCTAAATTACTGTTGCCTACCTATTGCAATTCCCTATTATAGGAAAGTTTAGGTTAGCCTATATTTATCCTTTTGGGGAGGGGGGGGGGGTCCTCCTCATGAGCCCAAAATCTCATAAACACAACAAAACAAAACAAAACGACACAAAACAACACAAACAAAAAAACACGTAACTATCTGAATTTGGGAGCATGATGTCTGTTCACGGTTAACGCCGCTGCATCCTGCGATCTGCTCTCGGTGACGCGGTGTGACTTCACACGGAGGCTGGAGGAGGAGGACGCCGCCGCAGCCGCCGCCGCTCCGCGCCGACCGTCTCTCCGACCGTCTCCTCTCCTTCTCTCGGCGGGCGTCAGAGGCTGCAGAAACGCGGAGGGATGGAGCCAGCGGGCGCGTACGGCGCCGGGAAGGCCGGGAGCGTCGCCTTCGACCCGGTCGCCTTCTTCACGCATCCCCGCACCATCCTCAGGCTGCTGTCGTGGGTAAGCCTCCCCTGCAATGTGTCGGTTATCATGAATGGACGGGCCTACCTGTACGCCCCCTTTCTCCATCTCTCTCCCGTTCACATTTTTTTTTTTTCTTTTATGTATCTCTGCCTCCCTGCCTGCCGATGCGCCTTTTTATCCAGTCAAGTGAGGATTCGTGTAAATGAGCGTTTTTAATAGAAGTCTGGGGACGTTTGAGTTGGAGCTCTGCTGTGCTGTTAATCTCAGGATCGTATTGCAGCCCGACCTGATCAACAGAAGTCATCTCCGTGATGCAGCCCCTGGCTGGCGCCTCAGGACCAGCGTTTATCTGGGTCCTCTTTGTGTCTGCGAACGCCTTAGATTTAAAATGCCCCCCCAAACCATAAACGAAACGCGTCCCGGTCGCCCCTGTGGTTTTGTTGCCGTGCAGCTGTGAGTCACCGAAACGGCATTTAATGTGCTCTGAAGGAACAAAGAACAATTTTTTGGTTTTTGAAAGGAGGCTTGGCGAGTTAACAGATGCACATCAAGCCTCTGTCTCTGCGCCTCGTGATCCGATTCAGTTTCAACGTCGTCCGTCGGAAGCAATTTGCCAATTCCTTCTTGAAACAAAGCGTATCTACGGGGTATAATTAAATACGGTAGAAACAAAATCAAGTCACAAGGAAGCATGTCAGATAAGAAAAAACTAAGAGATATTACAAACTGGAACAAGTGAGTATGATAAACAATGTGAGATGTAGACCTTACAGTGAATTCCTGCAGAAAGAAATTAGGACAGAAAGTCATGATTATTTTCCTCATCAATTATGGATTTTCTAAATTAATCATTGGGTCTATAAAATATGAGAAAATACTGACGATTGCCCATCAAATTGCTCGTTTTGCCCAACCAAAATATTGTGAATTTACTGTCACATAAGACAAATACTCTCAACTGAGAAGCAGCAACCAGGGTGTGTTTGGCTAAAAAGAATAATCAGTTGTCAAAATTATTTCTTGATCAATCAGCTAATGTATTAATTGACTAATTGTTTGGTAAATGAGAATGAACATATTTACCTTGCATGCCGTTGACACGCCTTCATTGTCACATGTTGTGCAGGTAAAATCTCTGGGTAAATGTCTGACATTACCATCCAGTTTTGTAAGGACTTAAGTAACTAAATATTTTAGTAGGATCTCTTCACCCAAAGTGGGGAACACTTGCCAGTATCTTCTAATGGGAAGATGGCTTCGGCTTGACTTGTTGAGACTCTTGAGATGTCCGACGCCAAGTTACTGTCGAGGTAAATGGCAAAGCTGGATTACTGACCTGCCAAAGTGGGCAACTTCTCCAGGTCCACAAACACTCAGGGGCCACAAAGTCCCAAGGTTCACTGCTTGGCAATTATTTGGGGGAAATTTGATGGACTGCTAATGTTTTTTACTGATATGCTACATTAAAGCACAATATACTGCTTAATGAAATGTTAAGGGCCTCGTGGCGGCTCCTGCAGTTTTACCTCATCTTGAAGCCATGCTGTATCTTGTAGATTGACCCTCTGTCAAAATATAGTTTTAATACCTTTAAATGTGCCCTGTTTTCTTTTAAACAAAAAGAAGTTATGTTTTCGTTCAGTTTTTCTCACGTAAACACATTGTGTGTGTCCTAACAAATGTGTTGAATGCCATTCTTTCCTCATAAAAACATTTGCAAAGCCAGTTTTTCACTCTTTTAAATCTTCAGTTTTTTTTACATTGATGTTTACTGGCTTTCAACTCCTACTCTATCTTGCCTTTATTGGTGCATTCCTTTGTTTCTTTGTACGTTACTGCCAAGTGTGGATCAGCAGAACAGCATGTGGCAGGCCCGTGTATCCCGCTGCCTGTGTGCTCTTACGGTTGCATGTGCCCCCTGACGTGTCTGCACAAAAAAAAAACAAGGGGATACACTTGTATAACATTGCTCCATAGCACTACTGGTGGTCAAAAACTCCTCATGGTGGCCTTAACATTTCAGCTGACATTCTGCTTATGTAGTCCTTAAAGGGGCAATCAAGAAGATTTCAGTCCTGGTCTATTTGGTGACACCTGTAGTTATTGGTGGTGACAGGAAATGCGGTTTAATACTACAGGTCACAGAATTCTTGGGGCAGCAAAACAAACCATTGTTGTTTTAATAAAGAAGCTGGGCAACAATTGACCTTATCATTCTGTGAGTAACTGTATTGGCATGAGTCTGCCAACAGCAGCGCACGGTGAAAGGAGTTGGTTACCGCGCTGAGAAGTTGGAGGCGTGAAGCCTGTCGCCTGCGGCTCTTCATCTAACAGCTCACTGTGGCGGCTCCTTCTTGTTCAATCCCTTCCTGCAATATTTCAGACTGATCCACTGTCCAAAGATGCCTAAAATGGCTGTTCATTTTTGATGAACGATACTGGCATGCTAAGCTCCCTGACAAACTCATTGCATTTCCTGTGTTTACTTCTTAATAAAAGTCTACTTGTGTTGCGCCAGTTAAATGTGAAGCTTCGACAGTAGGAAACATTCAGTTTGCATTAGCAGTAACTTAATACCGCATTTTTTGAGGAATGTCCCCACAAACACCCAGTTTATAATACTGCAAATACATGGGCCATAGCCTCAGTCACTACTGTGTTACCTCAGCTGGCAATAGATAGTGACTTAACAGACATTAGCATTTTTTCAAATCATAACCAGACTAACCTGAGGGTAGGGGAGGTCTAAAATGAGGCCCTCAGCTCATTTTTGCCCCTTTTGGGTGGATCCAACCCCAGTGAATGGAATTATGTTTGTGGTCCTAAAAGAAAATTTAGCAAAACAAAATTATTTTACAGTGGAAAAACTCAACAGTCATGAGTCTTCCCTTAAACAATCTCCATGATTACTTTAGATACTCCACAGACATCGATATGGAGGGTTTTCTACCTTACATGGAAGACTGTTTCTAATACAGTATCTGTTGTCAGTGAGTTCTGTGGATTATCCACAGGAACCAGGAAAGTAACCTGGAAAGACAGACTGCTCATCAGTTTTTATCAGTGGTGGATCCCTTTTAAAATCTCTGCAAATGAATCGGAATCTGTCTTCATGGCCCAGTACCATTAAGTGCGATTGGGAAGATGTTTTGTAATTTGGGTGAAGTGATCCTTTAAGAAGTTTTGTTTCTTGATCCTGTCTTTACTAAACTGGGTGAAAATTTGTAACAACTTACTCTTCAGCACCAATAGAGTTGTACTTTGCCAGACAATTTCGGAATTATCTGCATGGGCAGATATGTATCAGTAGGGGTAATTGGTGAAAATATGGCTTTTGATTTGTTTGTTTTTTTATTTTGGGTGAGCTTAACCTTTAAAACTATTACATAATTATCGAAGAGAAGTATATTTTTGTATCTTTATTACAACTTCTCTCTGCCTCTCATCCACACACACTTGAACAGAGTGTGTGTTTGTACTGGTGTGTCCGTGTTGTTGCAAGTATGAGGAATGGTAGGCATTCATACACCAGTGTGAGTTAATTCTCTTTTACCTGTTAGATAATAAAATAGCCCACGTGTCTTTCCCTGCAGGTTTTCTCCATGGTGGTGTTCAGCTGCATCGTGAACGAGGGCTACATCAACATTGGCAGCGAGCGTTTGCTGTGCGTCTTCAACAACAACGCTGATGCCTGTAACTACGGTGTTACTGTTGGTGTGGCCTGTTTCCTCGGCAGCATCTGTTTCCTGATCCTGGACTTTTACTTTCCCAGCATCAGCAGCGTCAGGGACAGAAGACGTGCTGTCCTGCTGGACCTCGTCTTCTCTGGTATGAATAAACACAAATGTCACGGACTGTCGATTAACATTTAGAATGAAACATGGGCAAACTTCAAAAATCAAGTTATAAATAGGCAACACATTAAAAACCAAGAATATTAAAAACAAAAGCAAAACTGGACAAGAATAAAAATAGAATAAGGTAAAGCTAATTCCAGGAAAATAAAAATTTCCCCAATGTGAGATATATTCCAGTCCTCCGAGGAGACTTTAAAGGACCATTTGCTTTCTTGCTGAGAGTCAGATAAGAAGACTGACACCACTCTTATGTCTGTACAGTAAATATGAAGCTACAACTGGCAGCCAATTTGCTTAGCTTAGGACAAAGACTTGAAACGGGGAAACAGCAAGCCTGGCTTTGTCAAATGGTAACAAAAGCCACCTAACACCACCACTAAAACTCACAAATTACCCCGTTACATCACATTAGTTTTAATCCACATGAAAACCAAAGTGTAAAAATGACACATGATGGTTTTACATATGTTTTTAAGTAGGTTTTACGGGTTATGTCCTGTAGTCTCTGCTGGTCATCTGTCAACCTCACAGTGACGACGTCACACGATCCCCTGGCTTTTAGTTTAGGGCCTCCAGCAGGTCAAATTTTTCAAGTATTCATTGTAATATGTCAACACCAACAGAATTTATTGCCACAAAATGTTGCACAAAAATTCATGGTTCTCAGACGACGAAACCTAAAAACTTTGGTTATCCCATGACCTCTAGCGCCACCATCAGGTTAACATTTGTGGTTTTGAGTGAAATCTCCGGACAAATATGGATGGATTGCCATGAAATTTGGTACAGAAATTCATGTTAGCCTCATGATGAATTGTAAGAACTTTGTTGATCCTCTCTTTTTATATAGCACCATCATCAAGTCAAACTTTCAATTTGTCGAATACTTCAGTTTATGACGAAATACCTGCAAATGTAATAACAATCCCGTCAGCCCCTTCTGTACTTTGTGTTTGGTGCTAATTAGCAAATGTTAGCATGTTAAACTAAGATAGTTGTAGTTACACCTGCTAATCATCAGCATGTAAGTATTGTCTTTGAATGCTTGTTAACATGATTGCATTAGTATTTAGCTCAAAGCACCACTGTGCCTAAGGTAAGCCTAAGAGAGCTGCTAGCATGACTGTAGTCTCTTAGTTTTGTTGTTACTACTGTTCACCGGATTTTCACCCATAAATTGAATAAGTGGGTTTCCTTCCAAATGTTCCTCAAACTTTAACCAAATTTCGAGAAAATCTGCAAAAGACAATGCAAATTAATGCAGTTTACCATCTACTACCATTAGGCAAATATTAGGAGCTGGATCACTGAGATAAACAGCTGATGGTGCTAATTCTGCCATTAAAACTGTTGCAGAAGAAGAGGGCGCAACAAGAAGAAATAATTAAAAGAGCGGCAGTTAAACCTCAAACAGTGGAAAAAAAAGAGTACAAAAGGTAGAAAATAATGGAAATGCGGCACGTGGTTGTTTCATGTATCAATGTGTGGAACGTCATCGCTCCACACGTTGCCGCTCCTGCCGCTATTTTTTCGTCTCAGGAGTGGTTGTTTAGGTCAAATGCTACATGCTAAATGATTAATTCGTTAAGTCTGTTTCCATTGCACTTTGTTGCAGTTTCCTTTTTATCGATACACCAACTTTTACACCTCACACCCCACCCGCCAGTGTGATTGTTAACAACAACCATTGAAACAATGCTATCTGTAGGTGAAGAAAGTTGCTCATTTAAAAGATGTGAAAAATGAAAGAAAGAAAAGATAATTCATGTAAAATCAAGTAAAAAAAACCTCAAGTAATTTTCTGTTAAAAAAATTAAGTAATATCTGGATAAACCATTTGATTAAAGTATGTTTGAAGAACGGGTTTAAAAGACTATTCGCATCACCTTTTACAACCAAAAGCTCTAAAAGACCATCTTTGTCCCTCTCCTCCAGGCCTCGCCAGCTTCCTGTGGTTCGTTGGCTTCTGTTTTCTGGCCAATCAGTGGCAGGCGACCTCTCCAGACGAGCTGCCACTGTCCCAGGGCTCTGACGCTGCCAGAGCCACCATTGCTTTCTGCTTCTTCTCCATCCTCACCTGGGTCTGTATATCTATACCTGAATGTACACCTTCCCTCTGTCTATGTGTGTACATTCAAGTGTATCTGTCTTCATCATCATCACCATATATGCGTGTCTGACCGGCAGTGTGTGTGTGTCTGTGTGTGTGTGTGTGTGTGTGTGTTTGTGTGTGTGTGTATGTTACATTTTCAGGGTTATCAGTGTCTGCTGGCAATGAACACATTTAAGAGCATTTCCTTCATGGAGGACAAGCAGAGGCTGCTGCCTAGGACCCCTCCTACCCTCTCTTTAGTCTAACACACACACACACACTCACACACTCTGAGTCCCACCTGTATATTACTGGCTGATTTAAAGCATATCTGCAGGCCTGTGATAGTGTCAGATTTCATACCGTAAAGTAGTGGAATCAGCAGATTTAGAGTAAAGCTTGGTGGTATGGTCAAAGTTGATACCACAATATGAAAAAAATATATATTTTTCCAATATTTATATATTTATTATTATATGTCATATGCATCAAAAAAATCACGAATGACATAATCAAACTGATGCTCATTACAATGTGCTGCAGTCGACTGTACATCAGACAAAACTCGTCATGTGTAAAATAAAAACTGATGGAATTCATATTAGTTTTTAATTATAGTTAAGTCACCGAGCAATAATAATGAATCCCTGCCAAGTACTACATCACTGTGTGAGTGTGAACGAGGTGTTCATAAAAAAGAGAACATTGCTCTCAGTGATACCTCACCGGTACACAAAAAAAAAAAAAATTGCAATGCCAGAAAACATCACCGCTCAGACAGAGACCGGCCGATTTATTATCCGCTGGTAACTCAATGGAACCTGTTAAAACTATCTTACCACCAAACATAAAGCAGCCATTCATCTCACTGTCAGAGGATGTGAAGCTGTAATTGTGTCACGGATGTACAGTATGATACAAGATATCTATAGGACTAATAGTACTGTGTTAAATTATTCCAATATTCTTCTGTAGAGGCTTTATAGCAAGTGACAAAGAATGAAATCGATTTGTTCTTTTGAATTTCGATACCTTTAGTGGAAGTCTACTCTTTTTACACATTAAAGTCGGTTTACTAGTCAGGAGGAGTATAACTCAGCCTGTGAAAACACTTGTTTTACGTCTTCTGGATTTCTAAAACCCGAGAAAATGTCTTGAGTGATTTCACCGTTGTTGTTGTTGGTTTAATCTGGGCTTTGAGACTACTAACCTTTGACGGAAAAAACTGTGTTACAAGCAGGGGGAATGGAGTATGAAAGATGAGGGGGTCTACCAAGCACGGAGGCTATATTGTAAAGATGCTCTGAAGTTGCACTATGGGACATGCAGGATCCAGAGTTTGACACATACTGGATACTCAATGTCAGGATATATTGGTCTCTGCTGCTATGATTTTGACTATTCCTTTTTGATCTGTCCCTTTTGAGTCCTCAAACTTTATAAAAATACAACACAAAATCGCTGGATTTTCTCTTTTAAGCACGGTTTTTCCAAGCGATCTAAGCCTTTTGTACCCTGCTCTTCTAGTTTCTTCAACCCTCCTTCCCTTTTTGCGTAACTGCACTTTTACCCGTGTGTGTAGGTATGTGTAATAGAGCTTTTCCCCTGCAGCCACATTAAGAAAACATAACATACTGCACTCGCTCTTCATCCACTTTGGAGATGGATTCCTTGAACTCAATTTCCGCACTGCTCAGGAGGTAATAATAAATGCAATTTCCAGGTCCTTTCAGGAGTTGCTGTCTGCGCTGTCAGTTGTAATTGGTCAAGCAGATGTGTTGTCACGTCACAAGTACAATTACAACAAACACAAAAACAGTAACCACCATTTTATCACTGAATCTGTATCGAATAGGACAGCCAATACTCGGAAGTCAAGATGTCGATGCCCTCATTGGTATTTGGGGAGAGGATGCCATTCAGAAAGAGCCAGAGCCTCACAACATTCTTAAAGGTTTAGGTTGTGGTATTCTCTAGATTCGGGGTTTGTTACATTTATTTTAAGCCACGCTAGAGCAGTGACTCTAGTGATAGTAACGTCAGTCAGCCCACCACCAGTGGTGGAAGAAGTATTAAGATCATTTACTTGAGTAAGAGTACGAACAGGCTAGAACGATGCAAAAAAACTCAGTTAAGAGTCCCTCACTCAAAATTCTACTGAAGTTAAAGTACAGAAGTCCTGCTAAATACATTTAAAGAATCAAAAGTAAGAGTATTTGTTCCGATATATCATTGTATATGACATTATTAGATTTTGTTAATACTTATGCATCAATGTATAAGCAGCATTTTACTGTTGCAGCTTGAGATAAAGCTAGTTTTAACCACTTTATATACATTTAGCCAGTTTAGTTGTGTGGCTCCCAAGCTAGGCCTCAGGGAACCTCCTTGAGGTTCATATGAATATACATGGGGTTGTAAAGAAGAAAAATTCTGCAACACAAATTAACAAAGTCATTATTTGGACTTTTATTTCATCTTTGTTGTTTTGTTTTATTTGTGAAATATTGCTGAGTTTTAGCTCCTTGAGCCTCGAACAATTATTTTAATGAAACCATTCAAGAAGTTTGAAGGGGAAATCACTTTGGTGGGTTTGGGATTTGAAACAGACTTTTTCGTAAGGGTGTCACAAGCCAAAAAGATTGGGAATCACTGGTTCATCAATATATAAAAAATACACTGTATTTTATAAAATTTAGCAGATATTTTTTTATGTAAAATTCTAATCTGAAAAGCAACTCCAGCTATAACGTAAATGTGGTAAGGAAAAAACTACAATATTTCCCTCTGGAATGTGAGTTTAAGTATAAAGCAGCATGAAATTGAAATACTCAAGTAAAGTACCTCAAAATTGTACTTAAGTACAGTACTTCAGTAAATGTACTTAATTATATTCTACTACTGGTCCAGACTGAAACACGGTATCGCAAATCTATTGGATTGATCCCTGACTTGCACAAAAATCCAGCAAAACTAATGATGTTTGCGTCATCCTCAACTGTACTTTGTATTTAGTGCTAATTAGCAAAAGTTATCATGCTACATACCAAACTAAGATGGTCAACCTGGCAAACATTATACCTGCTAAACAGCCGACGTACAACTCTACAGACGTTCATCCTCATTTGCATAAAGTTACAATTTTTCACTTTTATGCAAATTGTGATTTTGCGTCGCTGGTCAGTCCCACGTCGCCTGGAATCCCACAAGTGTTTGTTTTGATCTTTACCATTAATCTGCAGGGAAAGAGTGGTTCGACAGTAACCATGTGTTTCTATTGCAAATAAATCAGTGTGTAAGTAGCAGCCTCTGCTAATGCCTGTGTGTGTGTTTGTGTGTGCGTCACTAACAGGCTGTACTGACGCTGAGTGCACTGCGACGCTTCCTAACCGGCAGCAACACAAACTTGTTCACATGGCAACACCTGGAACCCACCCCTAGCAACGCTCGAGCTACACCTTATCCCATCGCCAACGGTGCTACCATAGTAACCACCAACCCCTACCAAGCCCCGCCCTTCACTGAAACCCTGGACCCCCAGAAACTCACACAGCAGAGACCCATGGCTCCGGCCTTCTAGACACAGACAGATGGAAAGAAGAAAGAGAGAGGAGGTGTGAGTTGTACAACGCCACACGGACAACTTCCTGCCTCGCTGCTCAGTGGCTTTCCATCCTCTCCTGGGATGGGTGAGATTTTGGGTCATGTGATGTATGATCTCTTTTCACCATGGCAACTGCTGGCTCAGCTTAGTTAGTTGTAACTCTCTGTGTCAAGAATACTGTCTTATTTTCCTGCACACACACAGATATCGACGCACGCAAACACAGCTGTACTCACTCACACCTGGAAACAGACATACTCGTACACCTGGAAATAAATGTATACTTCATACACCTGGAAGGACACACAGACACAGACACACCTTGACTGCATGTTCACAAGGTGAGGTGCAGATTAACATAGATGTAGATCAGTGATGATGCTTCACCTGCCTTATTAAGGGATACAAGGTATTTAGTGAAGGAAACATGGAGAACAGTGAAGCTCCATTTATCTGCTTCTGTTCTATCTGCCCCTCAGTCAGTCTGACCAATCACAAGCTGCCCAGCAGACATGTGGCCCCCCATTGGCTGAAATTGAGACAGTCAGGCAGCCTGACCAGTAGATTGTAAGCGAACGAGTGAGGAGGGGGTAGAACTTGCAGAAAGTGGTACATTTTCTTGGCAGGGAAATAAAGGCAGCACAGCTTAATGCATTCTGAACGCTATAGTGTTTCAGTGTGAAATATTCATGTGATTAAATATTTTATTGTGATATGCTGAAGTGGTGTAATGAAATATGAAAAATAAAACCTATCCACCACCACAACCACTGTCAGAGCTGTGAGTCTGCCCTTGTTCGCGTCATCTTTAAATAATTTCCTGTTTGCTTCTTGCAACCTGAGAAACAGCTTTTAATATAATGTCGTATTGAGACCGAGATCCGAGGATGTGTTAGGCATATTAATCAACATCTGCTGGAAGGCCATAATTAGACGGGGTACTCGAGTTATGTTGAATTCGTTAGCAGGCAGCAGCTGTGTGTTAGCTTTATTTTTAGATTAAACAGCTCATGTTGAAGGACTACACCACAGCCGGTCCTACTGTGTGTGTGTGTGTGTGTGTGTTGTTTTTTTTTTTTTAATCTCTTTAAATAGGGGCAAAGGAAAGATTTAGAAGCAAGGTTATGGAGTCAAATGAAAGTCAGAGAGGAAGTGGTTTTATTCCAACACTGTCCAATCATGTTACTGCAGGTGAGCTTCCAGTATATCATTCCCTGCTTCTGAGAATCTGCAGGATCATTATATAATACTATGAACATTTGCATCATCCAGAGTTATCATCATCATCATCATCATCATCATTATCATGATCATCATCATCATCATTGTATAACACTAACATCACCATCATCCATCCTTATCATCACCAGCACCAGCAGATAAAATGACATTCAAAAATGTAGAAATTCACCTTTGCAGTTCTCATATCATCGCTGCTGTGTTAATAAAATATAATCTTAGCCTTTTTCTACAAAGTTTTACACAACGTCGTGTCACTTGAATAAGCCCTTCTGTACATCTGCTTCAGTCTACCTTTCAACCCGCGCCCGTCAAACACCATAATATCTTCAAACATCCAAAGACACGGGCCAGCTCCGGCTTCAGACAGCAGGGGGCGATCTAACTCTGCAGACCTCTGATCACATGCTTCACACTCACTTGTGTCTGAACTACCTCTACCCTGAGAATACTAAGTCAGAGAAAAGGAAAGTGGAGGGGAGTGAGAAAACTAAGCTGTCTGAACATTCGAATGGGTTGGATCAGGAAAAAGCGAGGTAGAGACTACTAAAGCCTAGGTCACACTACAGGATCTCAACTTGGAGGCTCTGACAGAAAATGTATTTTTCTGACTCTGAGGGCTGGGTTGGATTCAGGCGAGGGAGGAAAAATCCCAGAAAAATCAAAAAGGTATCAAGGTTTTTCTGTGACTGTAATCAACATCCGGTGGCATTTTACTGTGGGTCAAGAGGTAAGAAAAATTAGAATATAAGTCATATTTATCAGCTAAAAACTCCAGCTTGGTTAAATATAAGATTTGCATTTTGCTTCACTTTAAACAAGCTGCTCTACAATTTGTTTTGCGGGAATATGTCTCTTACAAAATGGCAAAGTGTTTGCACCAATTCATATAAGTGTGCAATTACAAATTAAGCAATTTCATATAAAAATCTTTAACTGTTGTAAGTTACCATTTAAAAATCAATTTCTTTTGTAAACATAAACTGTAATTTCTGCACCACAGAGCAAGAAATGTGAGACTTTTACTTGCATTAAATAGTTCTGGCAAATTAGACAATTCTTATTAGACAAAATTAGATGCTGTGTGTAGATTAGCGTAAGTGCTTATCCAAGAGTAGCAATTATTCTAATAATTGACCTAATGAATCTTTAGGTCTGTTTTCCAGCATGATGGTTTGTGAATTTCTTCGTCTAAAGTTGTAGTGAATTGAATATCTTTGGGTTTTGAACTTTTAGATTGACAAAAAATACTATTTGAAGACATCACCTTGGGTTTGAGGATGTCAAACAGTGTTTTATAGATTTAAATGATTAATCAATGAATAGAGAAAATAATCTGCAGATTCATCAATAATTAAAATAATCATTAGTTGCAGTCCCTAGCTATGTTATCTCTTTTTCTACATGTCTATATT
The DNA here is from genome assembly GCF_016859285.1 of Xiphias gladius. NCBI lineage: Eukaryota > Metazoa > Chordata > Actinopteri > Istiophoriformes > Xiphiidae > Xiphias > Xiphias gladius. Next base: position 9,729,537 of record NC_053414.1, on the reverse strand, counting down.
TACATGAGCAGATTAGTCAGTAACTTAACCTTTGCTGCACCTTTTGGGTGATTTTGTCTTGTACTCTGACCTAGGCTTGAGGTGCAAGGTTAAGGATGAGAGTAAGGGGCAGAAGGAGGAGCGCAAGCAAGGGGAAGGTTAGTGTTTGGGTAAATATAGCTGGAGAGTGACTGCTATGTCTGAACTAAAGCTAGGACTATGACAGAAGAAAAAAGGAAACATCTTCTTATGTGCATCTTCTGTGCAAATAGCACAAAGGGGTAAAAGTCTTTGAGCACATACATACACTGTCTGAAAGAGTTTGTCTCAAACGCCCTGTGAAAATCCTGTGATTGGACGGGACGAGGCGAGGGGCGTCGCCCGAAACAGGAAACAGGTGTCCTTCCTGTTTTGGATTGCGAATCCCACCCCTCTCCTGTGCTCCAGCAGCATATTCGTCTTCTCCACTTTAGAGAATAACCAGTCCATCCACCCATCACTGGCTTTGTTTAGTCGTCCACAGATTCCCCCTCCGGTTGATTAGGAGAGAGGGTTGTGGCATCAAATGACAGAGTCCGCCTTCTCAGCTCTACACTGCTGTCCATTAGCTGGGTTGCCATGGTAACTGGCTCCTCCCCCGGCGGCGGGCTCATCCTCTGCTTCCTGTGCGTGCTCGACACCGGGGACACTGATTGGCTGAGGCGGCTCCTGTGCTCCCCCGGGCTCGGGGTAAGATGTCTACCTTTGTGTAAAGAGCTGGGAGGAAGTTGTTTGTGTGAGCGACTGTGAACAGAACTGTTAATACGGCTGACTTCCTCATCAGCTTCATCTAACTGGGGGCCGGGTTTGGAGCCAGGGCTGGCAGCTCTGGAGCTACAGAGCGTAGCTGATAGGGTGGATTCACGGCTGGGAACATTCAGACTGGAAAGGCTCTGCGGGCTGACAGGCCTCTTCTCAACATCTGTTTCTGGCTGCGCGCCACAGATGGCCTGCTCAGGTACACGTTCTTGTCCAGTGGTTTCACTGTGGCTCCGGCTGTGGCTCCTGCATGAGATGACCCTCTGGGAGTGTGTATATTTCAGTATGTGTACACTGGACGACCGCTGGCGTGGTGGCGTGGAAGAGACGGGGGACACAGTGAGGTGAGGCTCTGCCAGATCATCAGCTGAACCGCTCCCATCCAGAGAGTCACAGCGCACAGCCTCCTGCAAACACAAGACATGCACAAACACACACAAATAAACACACAGTCTTCATTGTGTGTTGGGTATTTATAAAAGAATTATTGAATACCATGTGATAACTTGGCACAACAGCAAATGATGAACAATATTTGTGAATGCAATCTGTTGTAATTTGGATGCAGTCACGACAAAAAGCGTAAAAGTGTGTACTGTCTGGTGCTTGCAAATCACCCTGGGGTGAAACATGGGAGACAAAATCCACGGTTGTTGCTATGTATATTCAATACATTCTTAAGTTCATCTGAAGCTAATATGAAGTTTTAGCAGTCTGAGTTGCTGAGCCCGATTTGTCCAACTCAGACTGCCTGAGCTTCACATTAGATTTTGTCACCAGTGTTTCACAGTATTGTCACTTTAATGAGGGATATCTTCATGGTCAGTATGAAGAGGAGAAAAAAAACTAGGTCAAAACCTATTATGCGGCCGGACCGCCCTTTATCTGTTTGCTCCTCTCCTACTCTCTGTGCTCACATATACAGTATTTTAATACAGCCGAATTCCCAATAAATCTGTTCTCATTTACATGTTTCGCTGTTTCTGTTGTCAGACAACGGGACAAGTATGAAATAGTGACTGAAACTTGGACCATTAAGACTACATGTTAACCAGCAGTCACTTCCAAGATGCTGCTCTGCACTGCTAAAATCCTGATTTGACAAAATCACCATACACGGTAATTGAATGACACTAAGCAAGGTTTGTCCAGAAAGTCACTAGATTTATCACTAAGTGCTTCTGTGAAGAAAAGTCACTAAAAGGGTGTGAAAAGCCAATAAATCTACTGACAAAGGCGCTAAATTGGCAACACTGTCTGTAAATGCCCCCCTGATGATGTAATAGAAACTGTATGCGCCAATTCATTTTGAAAGAGCAACAACCAATGGGCAAACGCCAACACTTAGTCACATGGCATTTGGCTGACCAATGGTGTAACTTTATCACTCAGTCAGTCAGTCACGGACATTTGTAGGGCTCGTCCCACTGTTGCGGTCCACCCAAAATTTACAGAAACAAATAACTCTTTCAGTGAACATACTGTATAGGAATGTGAGTGTCCTATTCAGATGGATTGAATGTTTTAAAAATCCATACCAGGAATTTTTGACATTTTTACCCCCCTTTTCTACAAGTAACAACAAATCGTATTCTCTCCAGTATAGCTAAAGATTTTACAAATGTTGCTGTTGTGTCTTTTGGTCTTTGGCTGTATTTTTCGTGCCATTCAGGCATCATCCATTCCCCTTCTTAAAACTTGCTTGGGTTATGTAATCCGTCACAGTGAACACAGTCTTAATTTACCTTAACTGCCTTTACTTTTACAGATTGAGTTGAAACGTCTGCACCGTATCACCATGCAACAATAATGTAACTTCGCGCTAAATTCCCGCCATTTGTGAATGTCTAACTAATAAAATGTTTTAATATGTACTGTGTTGCTCCTTCGGCTCTTTGGACTTTTGTCCTCCTCTCTTGTGCTACTGGCCGGTGAATCAGGGGACCTGCAGCCAACCAGTCCATCTCGGGGTATATAACAGCTGAGAAGCTGCACTTACAGGTGTCTTGGACACTTTTGCTACCAGTTTACACCCAGAGCATTCCTGTTTGTGAGCTATTTGGTCAGGACTTAGTCCACAGCACTTCTATATGTTGTCAAGTTGAGGTCAGAAAGTAGTGATTTTTCTGTTGAATTAAAGTTAGTTTCTGTCTCCTTTTGTTTGTATCTTACCTACTAACTTTGATCCCTTGCCAGGGTAACAAAAGCTGCTTTTTTGTTACATTCCTTTATTTAATTTATTTAGTACTGTAACTTTATTTCTACTTATGGCTGTTTGACAACTGTATATATATATTGTATTAGTGGATGAGTAGTTGGGACTATTAGGTGTCTGTTAAAGTAAAAAGATTATAAATAAAGTTTGAAAAAAAAATGAAATACTGAAAGAATTGACTAATCTAGTTCTAAGTTACTCCCCCTCTGTCCTAGACCAATTTTGGATCATAACACTTGTGTTCACTGTGATAAATAATATAACTCGGCAAGTTTCAAAAGTTTGCTAATTCATTTTCCATACTGTACAGAAATAAACTGAAATCAATAGCTGCCTGGAACAGCAGGAAAAATAATCCAAAAATTCTAAAACTGTACAGCATGCATTTGAAAATGGTGAAAAAATGAAAGTATGCATGTGTGGCAAGAGAAGATGGGAGAAGAGAAGAAGTTAATAATAACACACCTGTCTCCGTAACTGTCTGCTCAAAGTGCGGAAAGATGCTGGTCTCTTCAGAACCGAACCATCCGGGACGTAGCAGGGACTCAGCTTGTTTCTGTCTAAGCTGTCTTCAGGACTGAGCCAATGAGAAGGATGTCTGCTGGCCCTGTGAGTGGGACTCAGTCTGAGTGATGGATGTCTCTCTATACTGTGACTGGACATGAGTTTAGGTCTGTCTGTGTTTGGTTCTTGATTCAGCCTGTATCCATCCATACTGTGAGCAGAGCTGAGTCTGTGTCTGTTTATCCGATGGGCCGGGCTGAACTTGTATCCGTCTATACTATGAGCTGAGTTAAGTCTGTGTCTGTTTATTCTGTGAGCGGGACTGAACCTGTATCCCTCTATACTGTCAGCTGGACTGAGTCTGTTTGGGGAGTGTCTGTCGATGCTCTGAGAGGTGCTGAGGCAGATCATGGGCCTCGTGCTGCGTCCACAACCCAGTGAAGCGTGGCTTATGGCGGGCAGAGCTCCTGGAACCTGCAGCAGAGAGCCGCCTCCACTGGAGCCCAGAGATGACATTGAGCCTGCAGAAAATATGATGGCAAAGAAATCACATGAATGAAAGGAAAACAACAGCATAAGGTACAGTATTTCTAAATCAAAACCGGAATCAGCTTTATTGGCTAGGTACGGTATGTGTACACATACAGGTAATTTGACTCAGATTTTCTCTTGATCTCAGTGTACTTACACACAGTTCCAAGAATGATTTCACAGGAGAGATAGACAATAGACATACAGCTAAAAATAAGGACAACAAAGCTAAATGGGGATAGGTGAACACAAACATTTAAGTAGTTTGTATATTCAAGAATGGGAAAAAAAATAGATGTGTATATAAATATATATTTCAAGAAATCGAATAATGACCAGCAACATAAAATGTCTATAAAGATATTGTATGTATATTTATATGTGTGTGTGTGTGTGTGTGTGTGTGTGTGTGTGTGTGTGTGTGTGTGTGTGTGTGTGTGTGTGTGTGTGTGTGTGTGTATATAATTTTATTGTATGTATACAGTATGTTTTGTTTTGACGGTAAAGATGATCTGAACATCCCCTGAAAAAAACAAAATCAACAATTAGCTGATCCTATTGATAAGAGTTGTCTGTTTACACAAAGCCTGATATACAGTAGCTTATTTCTCTGTGCCATAGACTTCCATTTCTGTCCAAAAACTGTTGAAAACACACCGGTGAGCCAGACTGTTGCAGAGTGACATGTTCCTGCATTATGGCGAAAATGAGCACTGTAGTTTATCTTGTCTCAACCCCACATACACTGTCCTGCTGCTGTGAATACTCACTACAGCACCAAAATGTGTATTAATCCGCCACTGAAGATAGACCCCGAGAAATACACTCTTGTGTATTTCTTCTGTTTCAGGAATGTTTGATAAAAACTACAGTGCCCTGCTGTTTTAGGGCATATTTAGCCTTCTTAACGAATAAAAGTATATATTTATGACCCTTTATGACCTGGTTCATGGGATCTGTTGATAATAATAAAAATATACAACTAAAAACACAATGTTTAAAAAGACGTCAACCTTTGTTTGTTTTAGAATTTTGTTTTGTTTTTATTACATAAACTAGATAAGGTATATCTTGGGAACTGTGAGTACCACCAATGCGACTCATTATACCACATCACACCTCAGCTGCCTTCTAAGCTATTTATGGAAGCAATAATCTTAACAGCAATCAGTTAGTGGTTATAGCACAGTAAAAAAAAAAAAAAAAGTTTCTTAATTTAATAGGCTATAAACAACTAAGGTACCTGAGTAGCTGTAGCCGGAGTAGGCCTCATGGCCAACGGGAGGATAAGAGGAGCATCTGAGTGGCTGAACATAGCTGTCGCTGGGGAGAGACAGTATGCGTCCCATGCTCAGCAGGTTGCCATGGGAACACTCCTCATCCTCAACCTGCACCTGCCACATGAGATCATCACCGCTGTCATCGTTACTGTCACCTCCGCTCCCTTCTCCTCCACACATGCAGGAAATATGAACTCACACTGTACATTACCTGAGCAGGTGTATCCACGTCCAGGTCTGCGCTCAAAGATGCAGTGCTGAGACGCCGGTTGGCCTCCTCCCTCTCCCTCCTCTCCTCCCTCTCCCTCCTCTCCTCTCTCTCCCTCCTCTCTTCCATCTCCTCCAGCTGCGCCTCCTTGTTGCTCTCTTCCAGGTGCTTCATCAGAACGGCTACAACCACGTTCACCAGCACGAACTGAGCTGTTAGGACGAAGGTGACGAAGTAGATGGGGGAGATCAAGGGCAGGTAGGTGAGGCAGTTGCGATCCTGTGGGCGACACTCACGCAGGGTGTCCTGGACGACGTAGATAAGAGAAGAGGATAAAGGTGGATGTTTGAAGCAAGAAAACTGATCATAGATAAAGGGATTAAGGTGATATTCAGGTCTATTAACGCAGTACATTGTGCTTCCTCTCCTCTCCAACAGGGGGAAATGTTGATCTGAGCATAAAAGGACCTTGGGCCTGTCATCGAGGAGTAATACACTATCCTCACCCTCTAATGTCAGCAGCTCTTACTCTGTCATAAAAACAGTGATCTTCACTCTGCTTAGTGCAATGCCCGTCTCATAAACGTTGCTTTGAGACACACACATACGCACAGACCAAAATGTGGACTTTGTCATCTATCCATCCTCTTAAAAAACTCCCGCAAAGCAGAGGAGCAAAAGAGGAATAACCTTCATAATCCCATTCCAGTTGTCCCCGGTAGACACCCTGAAGAGTGTGAGGAAAGCCATGCCAAAGTTGTCGAAGGTAGCGTGGCGACTAAGACCCTCACATGGGTTCTCGTCCGAACACTCTGAAAGAGGATGACAAGAGGAAAAGAGTATCAGAGGCAATAAGTGTGGGAGAGGAAGGCGAGGGGAGAGAAGAGTAGTGTGCGTAGATTAGAGCACTGATTAGAACACCGATTCTAAATTGACATAATTAATGTATATAACACAACAAAATTTATTCATATTACGTAATCCATGGATATCTCACCAGTGTCAGCTGAGGCGCACATACATCTGCACATCAGCACCAACTCATATGCACACACACACACACACACACACACACACACACACGCACACACACACGCGCACGCACATGCATGCACACACACACACTAACCCAGTTTTCCAAAGAGCTCAACTCCCAGAGCTGCATAGATGAAGAACAGCAACATGAAGAGCAGACCCAGATTCCCCACCTAGACAGACATATTACACGCACACACAGATATATACAGTGTGTGATACACAGAAAAAAGACATGTACAGTAAACAGAGAGAGAGAGACGCAAACATGCAAACAGATAGGAAGAAGCCATAGACAGAGACTGCTAAGCCTTACTGCTTTGATGTTTACTACTTCTTAGAAACTAATAGGAGCCATCATGATGCCTGGAGTTGAATCCTATCTCAGTTTTCAGTTTGAGAAACAGAGCTGCACTTTCATAGCCTGGATCCAGCCCTCATGAATGACAAACATGCCTGTTTATTTCGAATTACAAAGCAATTCAGGCCGGACCTGGCTTGCCTTCCCTCATGGGAGGAGTTATGGAGATGTCGAATTAGATGATGGATAGACCTACTGATGAAGTGCAGGGGAAAAAGCACTCAGGACACCACTGCAGAGACCTGGGTTATCCTTGGGAGTGATGTGTCACTTCAAAGACAACTTTTGTGGGTGGGCAGGCAGTGATGGTTATTTTGCTGCACTAGAGATTCCTACTGGTTCGTTTGAACACCTGCTTAATACTCTGAAGCTCCAGATGTTTTTGGAACTACCCATTCAAATTTGCGAGGAAAAATTAAAATGCTTATAATTTAGCTGAAGTTCATTAGCAGGACCACACCTCAAACAGTCCATAAATGCCTGCTTGCCCTGCATACCTGTTTGTTCCTGTTTACCATGCACCACCCTCCCTGTCCCTTTCCCTCTCTACCCGCTCATCTTTCATAGGGTCCCCAGAGGGTCCGCCGAGCCCGGAGCTGAGGTAGATCCCTCATGAAGCCTTCCCACGCACCGCAGCCAGCATCATACCCGACTGTTCTCATTCAACAATAACTACTCCAAAAAAACATAGCATCATCAATGAGACAGGTGCCACTGAAGAGGGCTTCAGCGAAAAGACAAACAAAAACAAACGTAGGGTCACCTGCCAAAAATTTGAACAAGGCATCATAGATCGCTCTAGCTGCATGTCATCCAGAAATCCTCTTGCTTTGGCCAATCAGATATGTGTAAGTCCAAAAATGAAAGAATATTTGGTTGTGTGTCGCTTGTAGCATTGTGCTAATTTTATTGTTCAGCTCACAAACATCCAAACAGAGGAGAAAAATACTGCTGCCATGATAACTTGACAGAGTTTTACAATCCCGCCTCAAAGGAGAATAGACTGCTCTATGGTGTCTTTGTGTTTGATAAGCTTTCAGACCGGACTTTCTGGTTCATATTTTATCTTTTTATAGATACCGAGTAGCAACTAGCTGTGAAGTTATGTGCCATAAAGTTATGTTAAAGTCAATTAGCCTTTGGTTAAACATGACGATGTCCCCATGCTTGTTTAGCGGTCATTTTGTGTCATTAGTGTCATCATGTGGGAGGCAGTCAGTGCCAGGCCTCATGATTTGCTAAACAAAACAAGCCATCTGCATTTCATCAGATCTGGAAACCAGGCTAGCACTTAAACACACATCTTTTGTTTCATAGCATCTGTGCTGCCGCTTACCTGAGGCAGAGCTTGCATCACTGTATCCAGCAGAGCTCTCATTCCCGTAGCCATCTTCAGCAGCTTCAGCACTGAAACATTGCAACGTGTCGACTCTTATCAGCCACATATCATCCTGTTTGGTAGTTGTGTTTTTGTGTTTGTGTCACTGTACGTGTGTGTGTGTGTGTGTGTGTGTGTGTGTGTGTGTGTGTGTGTGTGTGTGTGTGTGTGTGTGTGTGTGTGTGTGTGTACCTCGTGTTATCCTCAGGACTCTCATGATGCGTATGATGGTGGGGTTGATGGGCAGGGAAGCATTAAGGTCTATTTCCTCCAATGTGATTCCCATGATGGACAACAACACAATGGCAAGGTCCAGCTGGTTCCATCTGGACAAAGACACGCGCGCACAATTCGAGTTTCCCTAAGGAGGATGCTATTTGTTGGTAAGTGTCTTTGTATTCATGTGAGGGCGTGAATACCTCTCTTTGAAAAAGCGGCGCAGGCCAAAAGCGATGAGTTTGAGAATTGCCTCGATGACAAAAACCAGGGTGAAGACGTAATTGCAGTACTTCAGTATCTCCTCAAGGTACTGCAGGACACACAGACGCGCACGTCAAAGACCCACTGTAGTTGTACTGTACAACCACATACCGCTTCATCATTATGGTCCTAGAGCAGGTTGTAGAAGGTGTTGTCATGGTTACCTGAGGCTGGTTGTAATGCTCCATGCTCATGGTGAGGAGGTTTGTGAAGATGATGATGGTAATGAAGAGATCCAGGTAGTAGCTGGTGCACACGGTGTGGATGGATCGACGCAATGGGGAGTAGTCGGCGTAATACGGCTTCTCCTGGGCCCCTGCGTTGCACGCGCGCGCACACACAAACACACAAACACACACCCACACGGTTATTAAAATGCTTCTGAAAGAAAAATAAGATATGGGCTATGAAGTCACCGGTGAAGTGGGTGCCAAGTGGCACACTGCTGTGAGTGTGCATGTATGTGTGTATACAGACAAAAAGTGCCACCTCAGGAATTCAATCCTATTCATCACGCACACGCACACACACACACACACACACACAAACACTTCATGGCACCTCAAGGTGTCTTTGGGCAGAAACCCTCGCTGTCTGCTGCCAGACAGTTAACTGACTAAGAGGAAAGTACTACAAGAGATTACTCTGCAGAGGGAGAGAATGACAGAGTGAGACAAAAATGAGGTAGAGCGGGAGCAAGAGCATAACAGAGTGTGTGCGCAGCACCGTTAAGAGTGTATCTGGGTGTAATATAGGCAGAAATTATGCATGTACTCATACAAAATGTATGCAGGGAAAAGAGGTTTATCATGTGTGTTATCATGTATCTACACTATATGGCCAAAAGTACATAGACAGCCATGTCTTGTATGTGTTTAGTTTGGGGCTGTTCCTCATGAGTAGGGTTAGGCCGCTTACTTCAGATTAAAGGAAATCTTAATGCTTCAGTGTTTTAGACAATAATGTGCTTCCAACTTTGTAGCTCCAGTTTCATCACAATAATGCTCGTGTGCACAAAGCCAGGTCCACAAAGAAATGTTTTTCCCAGGTTGCTGTGGAAGAACTTGACTGGGCTGGACAGAGGTCTGACCTCAACCCCATTAAACACATTTGGGAGAAGCTCACTCCACTCCCCTCATCAGAGTCCGAGCTCACTAATCCTAAGTATCCACCATGTAGGTGCATCGTGGTCCAGTTGCACCGTGGATCTGTCATGTGTACATCATGTTTCTAGTGTCAACGGGAAATGTGATTTGTTTCCAGTGGACACTGGAAACATTGGTTACTTCTTCTTTCAGTCTGTTCTTCAGCAGCCGCATTTCCATTTAGAGTAGTTTGAGTGCCATTTTTTGCATGCCACCTTATCTTTATTTTGGATCTCTATTTCCTGAATAGTATATATTAGCAGAAAGAAAACCATCTTCTTCAGACTTTGAAGCAGAAGCGACAAAAACAGACAAGAATAACACATTTTGCAACATGAATGTAAAGACATAGTCGATAACTACTGAAGGCATCATTACATATGAAATTAATGGTAATTTTGTGTTTCTGTGATTAATGCACATTAATCACAGAAACATGAACTGGTCCAGCAAAAATAGACCCGAGGTGAAAAGAAAGCAGGGTAGAGAAAAGAGCCAGGCGTACGCCGCAAGTGAGAAGCCCTAGTCATTGGTAGAGTGGACACTGACACACAAGCTAGAATGGCAGCGGATCATCTCCGGCAGCTGCTGTGTAGCCAGAATGCAGTGGACACTAGGAATAAGGCTTTTGTGGCTGAATGGAAGCAAATCCCTGCAGCCAGGTTCCAAAATCTCGTGGAAAGCCTTCACATTCTGGCAGCAGATTTTTGCCCATAGTTTTGGAATGACGACAACAGTTACATATGGGTGTAATGATCAGGTGTCCACATACTTTTGGCCACATACTGTATGCCCCCCCCCCTTCGTGCTTTCTCACTTCTCCTCCTCTTCTCCAACCGCCTCTGTCGTTTCTCCTCCCTCAGACGTGCCTCCTCCTCCTCCTGCTGTTGGCGACACTTGTGAAAGTTTTCCACCACCACGCCCACAAACATGTTGAGCACAAAGAAGCTGACGATGAGGAGGAAAGAGATGAAGAACAGCAGCATCCATGGATTGTTGTTTCTTATTGGCTGCAGTAAGAGATAAAAGACAGAAAATGGAAGAAGAGAGGTGGGGAGGTAGCATGGGGACAAAAAGGAAAAAGAGGAGAACCGAAGAGTAATGAAAGGTGGGTGAGAAGGGGTGGAGAAGAAGCGGAGAGAGCATAAACAAGAAGACAATGTAAGTCCTGAGTCAGCAGTGACACTGCCGGTGCCACCGCCACTGTCAACTCACATCTATTTCCCCATCTGCCTTTTTTCTTTCCTTACACCTCCCTTCTCTCCTGAAATATTTCTCCTTTCTGCTTGAAACAAACAAGATCAAATGGAGCCTGAGACTGACACAAAACAGAACCAAAACTCCGTGAAATGCAGTATACACTGGATGAATGGTTTGTATGTCTCCCTGCTGTTAATTTTTTACTCCACACAGCCTGTTTGTTCCTGTGTCTGTGTGTCTGTGTGTGTGTGTGTTCACCTGCTGGTCCACTGCGACAGCATCCAGACCGTCGTACATGATGCTGACCCAGCCGTCTTTACATGACAGCACAAACAGTGACATCAGCGCCTGAAAGAGTGATGCACATGGAAATCAGTGTAATGCTATCAATCAGTTTGTTAGAGCAAGTGTCTGTGTGTGTGTGTGTGTGTGTGTGTGTGTGTGTGCGTGTGTGTGTGTGTTTGTGTGTGTGTGTGTACGTGTGTGAAAAAACCTGTCCCAGGTTGTCAAAGTTGTATTTCCGTCGAACCCATCGGTACCCTGCCTCCAGACACTGGCTTTTATTGGTGATGTTACTCACGTCGAGCCCATCGCAGTAGAAGAATTTCCCCTTAAACAGCTGCACACACAGACAGATGTGTGCACAGATAAAAACACACGAGAACACTGTAACCTCAAGGAAATGTAAACAAAGCTTGAGTGAGCAGAGATAAGATTGATGTATTGGTGTACAGTAAATTACTCAGCGGGGGAAGTGAAGGACCACCTGGTCCAGCCTGCCTTACAGACATTACAAGCACTGAAACACCCCAGCATGAAGTGTTCTCATTAAAAGATAATATTGTGTTTTTGAGAAATATGCCTCTGTGTTAATATTAGCTTCTGCACTTATCAAGCGTCATTTCCAATAATGCAAAATGGAAACTAGAATAAAGAGGAGGAGAGCTTATTGAAGGCCTTTACATTTTAGTACAAAATTACCATTGAAAAAAATTTGGTTTTACATAGTGGTTCCCAATGGTTTTGGCATGTGGCCCCTTAATATGAAGAAATATGGATGTGAGAGATTTGCAGTTTTCAAGAGCAATTTTCCCCTTTAGATTCTTTCATTTAAAGGATTTTTGAGGTCTGTCGTGGTCTGAGGAGGTGAAACTATCCAGTATTTCACAAGGAAAAAAGCAATTACGAGTCAAAAGTAGTAACAAAAGAAACATAATTTTGTGTTATAGAAACATTTTTTTCTTTCTTATACTTTTAATTATTTGGGATCCTTCAGATGTATTATGAGGTTGGGAATCACTGTTTTACAACAACATTTATATCAAATCGTTTTTTATTTTTTAGCTTTTTATTTTAAAAAAACAAATCTATCTCTTTTATTGGTATGAACAAAAGGGATGAATATTAATAAATGAAATATATAAATAATAACATTTATCAGTTCAAGAAAATAATTATGCAAAAATCCAGGTGAAAATCGAATTTAAAAAAATCTCCTCTCAGCACAATCCCCCTGTAGGTGAAACATTTTTTTTATAATTACTTCCAGGAACTCTTGTGCATAATCAGCAGCTCAATTTGCATTTTCTCCCAATTTTTCTCTTCCCTTTTTATTACCTGAAGCATTTTCTGAGCTCTGCCTCATTTACTTTAAATTACAGTGATCAGTGCCTTCTTGCAGCAGAAAACACACCAAGCTTTGGATGTTTGGCGACATTAAACTGTGCGACAATAAGTTTTGGCTATTTTTCGATGAACCTCAGTCAAGGGGTGAAACGCTGAGCCTTATCTTAAATCAACAGTTGACGAGCAGGAAATATACGGCATAAATGATTACCTGGACCCCTAATATTCCAAAAACGATGAAAAAAGCACAGCAGATGAGGACAATATTCCCAATGGGTCTGAGAGATGTGATCAGAGTCTCCACCACCAATTTTAGGCCTGGAGCCCTACTTATCACCCTGCAAGACACACACACACACACACACACACACACACAGTCACACACCAATGTACATACACCAGATAATTTCAATGGAATAAACATAAGAGAAAATCTACCATACACCCACCTGAGAGGTCGCAGTGTGCGGAGCAGACGAAGCACGCGGAGGATGCCTAAGATTCGATTACCGCCTGCTGATGCAATGGAGACCAGGATGTCCACCAGTGATACAAACACCAGCAGCCCGTCCAGTATATTCCAGCTGCTCTGGAGGTAGACACCGTTTCCAAAGTACAGGCCCATAGCTACCACCTTCTCAAACACACACACACACACACACACACACACACACACACACACACACACAGATCTAGCAAAATTACTGAAATAATAAAATAATATGAGGTGTAAAATGAGACCAAAACCAATTCCGATCTCCACCCAGGAAGAAAATTGCCCTTTTAAAAGTAAGATGAGAAAATGTGAGGTGCGCTGTTATGGTTACCTTCATCATCATTTCACTCACGAAGATCACAGTGAAGATGTAATTGGACACACTGAGGAACACCCGTTCCTGTCAGACACACACGCACACACACGCACACACACACACACACACACACACACACACACACACACACACGTGAGAGTGTACACAGACACACACAGAGAAGCACATTTGTCCGTTTATGGGTTTGTGTCCCACTAGCTTTAGCTTTGATTCTGGACTCAAACTAATTACAATGTGTTACATAAAGAGGTGAAAAAACACTCGTTAAAACTAAAGTTGAAGCATCATGAAAACATATTGGGAACAGCACGTGCTGTTATCATGACTCCCAAACCGCTCTTACATCAGCTACAATTATACGAGAGTCGTTGTCCTCGACAGCTTGTGCTGTTTTGTGATGTGTCGTGTGTGTGTGTGTGTGTGTGTGTGTGTGATCTAGTTCTTCAATATTTGTGAGGACCAATTTTTGTTTTGACGTTGGCGCCGCTCTTCTCTGAGCAGTGTGAGGGTTAAGACTGGATGTTGGGGTTATGTTTAAAATTGGATTTAGCTTAAGGTGAGGCGAGTTTATCTGAACAGCACTTTAACACATCGCATTTAAAATGGCATTAAAACAGCATTTGAAAACACAATGACCGGGCCAGACAAGGAATGCAGTTTCGGTGCAAAATTACAACCACTGAGTTTAGGTCGAAGCTTGGGGTTAGGAATGTTGTCACAGTGCTGCTAGGAAATGCATTAGGGCCAATGAGGGTCCGCAAAAAGTATCGAGTACGAACACGTGAGTCCATGTGTGTGCATGCGTGTGCTACCATGCTGTTGGGCTGTATGTCAGGTCTCTCCAGTGCAATGGTGATGCAGTTGAGGAAGATGAAGAGGAGGACGACATGATCGAACATCTTGTGGCCTACGACCCTCTGACACCACAACCTGAACCTGAAGAGAGACACAAAGAGAGGGAAAGAGCATCAGCAGCTCTTCCTCTATTTCTTATATGATTTGTACTTATAAAACATAACCTACGTCACTGCCATTACTGCATTTTTCAACATAATGTGTATGTTTACACTTGGCCAGATTTACTGGAAAAAGAAAAGGAAGTGAAGATTGTATGGCTAAGCCTTCGCTGGAACCTTCGCACTTTAACTTGTGAATTTTCACACGTGCTGTGATTTAAGCCACCTAGGCCACTCAGGAGAGTATCAGAGGCTGTGTGTGTGTGTGTGTGCATGTGTGTGCGTGTGTGTGCGTGTGCGTGCGTGTGTGTGTGTGTGTGTGTGTGTACCGGTTGTGAGGAGAGAACAGATAGAGGGACCACTCTTCATGCTCCAGGCACCACTGAGGCTCATATGGCTCCAGCATCTTCTTCAGCTTCTTACATAAACTCTGGAAGGAACACACACACACAAACACACACAAACACACACACATTTGCAAGAGACACACGCTTAAATACGCAGTGAAATGAGATATTGTTGTTTCCACTTTGTTCGCTCATTTTGTAAATTATTATGCTGTGAGGTTTAAAGCTGATCTTACATATCAGTACATGTGCGTGAAAATTCAAACACAGCACAGGTTGTTCAAACAATGTTCCCAGTGTTGTCTCATAATTTAGATGCAGCTAATTGAATATTTTCAAAGTTACGTAAGTGTCTAAGGTCACTAAGGTGGAATTTATGCCTTCGCAAGATAATTAACAGACGTTTTTGAACTTCTGAATACACCTAAACAAGCTCTTTTATGAACTTGTTTTAACTAAAAATAACAAGCAGGACACCATCAAAATGCATTTTCCTCGTGACTTAAACATGAACCAGTTACACACCCTCACATCTATTTTTTAATCAAATGAATAAATAAAACAAATGCCCAGAGATTCACCTCTTCAATCTCTTCCTCCTCCTGATCACCGTGGTAAAGTGTGGTCAGGGGAGCGTCGTCGTAGCAGTTGTCAGGAAGGTGAAGGGTGGTGCCGTTGCAGTCTGGCGGGTGAAGCACGGGCACCTGCAGGTACTCAGGCTGGTCCAGAGACTGCTCCCTGCTGCCGGGGTTGGAGCTCATGTGCGTGTCCGACAACAGGGACTCCATCTCTCCCGACTGGCTCTTCCTGTGGAGGCTGGGGGCTCGACTGATGCTGGTCCAGCTGGAGCGCCGGCTCTCTGGCCCACTGTCCCACAGAGACTGTGAGGACAACTTTAAATAACAGTAACACCTGGTTGGGTTTCTGAGGCATTTTTCAATTTCAAACAAAAATTGAATTCCTCACAGACTAAAGCTACACGGTGGAGTTTTGGCCACTAGCGGTGCTGTGTTTTCATGAATGGGTCCCTTTTGTTTTTATCCCATGCTCTACCGGCCCGCACATGAGAACGAACATTAGGGCTTCATGTTTATGCAAAATACAATTTCATTTTTATGTGACAATTATTCTGCTGTGCTTGTATTAGTGTACTAGATGTGTTCCATTAAAACAAATGCTCCTAATTTCTTCCAAAGGCGTATTAACAAGTGAGTGTTATGCCATGTAACAAATTGTCCACAAGAAGGGGGGAGGGACAGTAAAATGCGGTGAAAGAAAAAAGCTTTTTAGAAACAACAAAACTATGTTCAGAGTTGAAGAAATTCAGCAATGGTGTGGAAGAACAAATACATTTATCTGTGCCTAGTTCTGACAAAAAGGCTGTGATTGTACCGGTTAAAAAAAAAAGTGCAATGTGATGTGTGAAACTATATTCATAGAGGGTGATGACAGTCAAATTCACCTGTGTTACTCTGCAAGCAAAAGTAAAACTGTAAAATAGTCCAGCCACCTGAAACATCACAAAAAGGCCAGCAAAACTTCAACGTAAAATCCACATCTCCATCTACTTAAACATCCAGAGCTGGAGTCTTGAAAACACTATGGATGCTGAGTGTCCCTTAGAATTGTTGGAGAAAACCACAGACTGTTAAGAAAAAGGGAGAAAACTTGATTTTTGATTCTGAACAGAAACACTTCTGATTCTCATTTTAACCAGAATTGTGCAGCTCCGGCGTACAACAACAACAACAACAAAATTGTGAGTTCTTCAAATGGTTGGACCCGAAACTGAAACAGACCCATGGAAAACCCAATCTGAACCCAATGTGCATTTATTAATCTTCAAATAGAGAGATCCAATTCAAATGGATGTGGGGACATTCAGACCATTCCAAATAGACTTAATTCAAGATACAGTCCACCAAAACAGACCCTAATAGGGAGGGAACAAACCACCAACACTGGCAGTGGCATGATTGGCCACCAATTAACAGGCAGCAACGGTTGAAAAGTGCAGCAATTCATGTCATTTTTCCCTGCACTGCACAGGTTTCACTCTCTGTCACACCTCAAAAAACACATTTTTCTCCTGTCATGATTCTGACAAACGACATGATCTGAGCTGATAATAAATTTGCTTGGATGCACCTGGGTATTACGGTATGCCTACAAACAAAGCACTTCAGGAATGTTTTTCAGTTGTCCGTTTCGTGCACATCTGACAGAAGAGATACACCCTTACTTTAATCAATCCAGCTGTCTACACAGGCTGCGAAAAAAGATTCAGTTTTATTCGCGCTATACACCCATAAAATGGTCCAAATCTATTTTTCTGCAATTTATACATGTAACTCCAGTGATTGTGTTTTGGGCTCTGATCACTTCCAAAACACAGGTGACCTGCAACTCAATACTGTGCCTGAACGCCTCCTGTGTAGAGACACACGGTGCGCTTAAGCTGCTGCTTCCGCCCTGCTAACATGCCGCTCACGCTGTGCCTCATGTGTAGACATGGCGTGTGACATTATGACACACAGACCTGAGCCAGGGGGCAAAAGACCAAGATGCTACCTATTTAGATTGTAAACTGTACACTGTAGTTTGGACCTGGCCTGGGACTCTTGGGTCGGCTCAGTTACTGGGCAGGGAGATGACAGTGAGGATCTCTAGTATCCATCAAACATAAGCCATGGCATAGCAATTAAAACAAGGGCGATATGATTCAACTGATCTGCCAGTTAGTGGTAGTAATACTGCAAAAGAAAGAAAGAAATGTGCCAGCAAGAGGCCCCCAAACACGAAGACTGTCAGCCGAAGCAATGCTGGTCCCAAAATATTTGGATTTGCAAGTATTTCATAAGGAAGGAAATGCATTTGTGTCATTTTTTTAGGTCTTGACAATACACACTATGGATTTTGTAGAGAAACACTGTACGTAAACAAATAAAACCTCGCAAGTTACCTTTAATATGAAGTCACTATTTTTTTTCTCACTTAGATAACACAACTCTATTATTATTGCAGGGTTTAAATTGCGCAAAACAATCACAAATCTGCAGTTTTAGAATTTGGAAACTGATCTTTCTAAGCACATTTAAAGCACGGTTCACCCCGAATTGATCCCCTTGTAATATATTTTAACATTCTCTGCTCGACTCCTTTCTGTAAATAAACTGGATTACTGATGGTTGATGTGGTGACAATGCAGGTAAAAGCATGTGTCCAAGGCTCACCAGTGACCTCTGCTCGAGGCTGTTGATGTCCGAGGAAGTGCCACTCGCCCGCCGTGACTGGCCGGAGTTTATGGTGGGTGTGGCTGCGGTGTGTGTGATGACTGGCAGAGGTGGAGGAGGAGGGTGGGGCATGGAGGCTTTTGGGTTGAGGAGACCATTGGGGCTCAGTATCATGGCCTGGATCTTCAGCTCTGCGCACGCACACACAAAAGCACAAACATTTTTTGTTAAAAGATAAGTCCTGTTTATCAAAACTCAGGATTACAGTATTTTCATAGTTTTGGCCAACGTTTGTATCAGTTATGATCAGAGCAGTAACTAGCATTGAAGACACGGAGGCCATGTCCACAGTAGTTATTTGTTCTGGGTATTAGAGGACCTGAAGTGTAATCCACATTTTATAATTTAAGGATAAACCTAGTGAAATTTTAAAATTTGGATACCAATATTTTTCAGACTCAGTGCTGTTAAAAATGGGCAATTTGTAGGCCAGGGAAAACTTAAAAATACACGAATAAATAGAACACTTTAATAATTAACAGAATTTATTCCTTGCACACTAGAGAAGAATCTTAGGAAACCGCTTTTAGATCTCCGCATAGAGAGACTCTAAGACATGCAGTTAATTTTAAACAAATAAAACATCACGGATAACTATCCAAATTAAAATCTTACAAAATTTTTCGGTTCCTTCAAAATGATCTGAGGGTGAAAGGGATCGCATGACTTCATGACCTCTAATCAGGAAAACCATGTCTGATATATATAACTACATCAAGTATGGTAGGTGAGAGTTCAAACACGAAATTAACCCGTAAACCGTCGTTGATAATTTTACTACGTTTGTTTGTGCTCTCTTCAAAATAAATTTGGTAAATGATCATGTGACTGGTTGTGTGTCTCGCCCTATGTGACTTTGTTGTATCGATGTCGCTGCATTCCCAGATCTCAGCAGTTATTTTGGTAAATACAATGTTATTCTTACCAGTGTGAAAGGTTACCACAACCACACAAATAGGACCCAAGTTATGATAAAGCAACATTCTCTTTTAAGGTGATTGTAGGTGAATTTGTTTTTCCTTATCCAGTACTAAGTTGCGCTAAGAGTTTGTACCTGCGGCATATAACTCTCTCAACTTCTCCTCGTCCTCGTAAGATAGTGATTGTCTCTCGTCATCTGCCTCAGATCTGTTGGCATCACCCTAAAAACACACACACACCGCACCGGGATCACCACTATAATAATAATAATCTTCATCATTATCATTACCTTCCTCTGTCACTGTCTGTTGCCGGTTGTAAAAGTAAAAAATATGAGCAAGTTGAGAGGGAAAGACTGAGAGACAAAGAGAGGGATGCAGACGGGTGGAGGGGATCTCCAGTAGTTGAGTTATATGCATGGCTTTGGCAGCCATCTCCTGTAGTCACGCCAATAAAGCTTTTCTGAATTTAATTAAAATTCATGCCAGATAGATGGAGGCAGACGGCTTTGGCAAAGGGTATCTGTATATATGTGTGTGTGTGTGTGTGTGTGTGTGTGTGTGTGTGTGTGTGTGTGTGTGTGTGTGTGTGTGTGTGTGTGTGTTTATGTGATAAAGAGAGAAAGAGAGAGAGCAAGTGCTCTCTGATGCCGGAGATAAAAGATGAAAACTAAACAACAAAAGCTCACCAGCTGTGAATGGCAGGCGATATCAAACACATCCCTACCCTGGAGAGTATTGTGTGTGTGCATGTGTGTGTGTGTGTGTCAGCGAAAAAGAAAGATGCAGAGAAAGAGAGGAAATGGGTGGAAAGGAAGATAGAGGACAGGAGAATAACTGAGAAAGAAAGAGAAAAAGAGATGGATAAAGAGAGAGAGGGGAGAAACCACACAGACGGGATGCCGGAGATTATTCTCTTGTAGGCGGCTTTGGTATCATCAGTACAACAGAGCTCAATTAGTCTCGTTCTCTATGCTTCATTCTCTAAGCAGCTCAAATAAAACTGCATCTTTGCCCTTACTTCAGCTTGAAAGCCCTCAACCAAAATGGCTACGAGCAAGTTGAAGAGGACGTAGTTGCCAAAGGTCATGAGGGCAACAAAATAGAGGGCAGCCAAAGGCGAGGTGGAGGCCATCCCATTATAGAGCACGGCGTTCCAGTCTTCCTGGGTGAGGATCTGCAGATGTGAAGAGAGACGGTGGAAGAAATCACATCAAACACAAAATAGCTAGTAGCTGTTCTGAATAATCCTTTAATGTCTCATTGTCAGTTGAACAGTAATGACGCTCATCAGTGTTAAATGAGCTCCTGTGGAGTGTGTTTCATTACTCTTCCTCTCCCTCTTATTGTGAAGTGTATCTTACCTGCCCACTGGGAGAGTTTTAATATTTTGTAGAAAAAATTGAGTGTGAGCACTCCCAAATTGGAGCAAATGAAATAATGGAGAAGACTGTCAGGACTACCACCGGTGACAGCAGCTGCTGCTATTTGGAATTCATCCCAATTGAGTTTAAAATCAAGTTTAGTAGTAATTCATCAATGGGGACATTCTTCTAAATTAAAGTACTCTCGGTGTATTTGTGCACTCATACACATCTGCGTTTATTTGTGTGCTTGTCTAACCTGAAACACAGTGACAGTCGCCCAGAGCAGAGAGTCGAAGTTTTTTCTGTCAGGTAAAGTGTCTCCACTGTCTTGTCGTAGGCCGAATTTACAGCCAAACAGATGCATCCCCAAGATACTGAAGACACAAACACACACACACACACACACACACACAGACACACACACACACACACACACACACACACACACACACACACACACACACACACACACACACAAACACAGACACACATACACACACACACACACACACACACACACACACACACACACACACACACACACACACACACACACACACACACACACACACAAACACAGACACACATACACACACACACACACACACACACAAACACACACACAGACACACACACAGACACACACACACACACACACAAACACACACAAACACACACACACACACACACACACACACACACACACACACAGACACACACAGACACACACACACACACACACACACACACACACACACACACACACACACACACACACACACACAAAACAATGGAAAAAAAAACATAGCTTTCATTACATGGTGATTTAATATAGATTCTGTGCAACAAGATGCAGTAATGCAGCCTGTGTGAATAACTGTGTTTGTGTGGTGATGGTGATGATAGATGTGGTAATATGTCCTGTATCAGTGTAAGAAAAAGGTCAGTAGCAGTGATTATAATTTTTGTAAGGAATAATCAGTATAATTATAGCTGAGAAAAAAGATGAGAAACATTTGGGGTTGAAAGTCAGCCTGCAGCATTGCCTTTGGGGAAAGAAAGAATATACCGTACCTGAATATGAATATAAAGAGCATCAGCAACATGCAGAACGTGGCCACGTTGTCCATGGTCTTCATCAGCACCACCAGCTGCCTCCTCAGGGCAGGAAGGAACCGGACCAGCTTTAAAACTCTCAGCAGACGGAAGGTACGCAGAACCGATAAGCCTCCCTCTGCCTCCCCCACAATCTCCCAAACACTAAAGCACACACCGGTGACAGGCAGATTTTAGACACAACGTTAAATTCACATTTATGCAACCAAGGAATCAATACCTACTTAACCTCGGCTGTAACTCTTTTTAAAGTCAGCGTTACTAACAGCTTCAAAAATCCTCCCCTGCAGGCAGGGATGGTGCTAAATTCTTTTTCATTTGACGTGTGGCAACTGAAAAGAGTAAACGGGCCACTGCTGTTTACAACTTACCAGCCAATAAAGAAGGTGAGAGCAGTGTGCACTGGCACAGTAAGCAAGCAGAGCCTGCAAGCATAGATACATAATTTAGCTTGTAGAACTACATAATGGAGTGAATACAGGCCCCCTAGACTACAAGGGCAACCACTTGGCTCCAATGCCAGAATCTGCATCACTGTGCTAGCAGCATTGGAAGATGTGACTGCAGTAGTGCTGATGCGTGAGGAGGATTTTCCAATGACAAGTGGTATATGTAATGACAGAAATTCAATTTTTGGGGTAAACATAAACCCAGGAGAGAGCCCCACCTGATGATGACAATGACGCTGTCAAAGCCGTTGTAGGGGTTCTTGATGTAGCCAAAGAGCCCAAGAGCCAGGAGCTTCAGCAGCATCTCAAGACTGAAGAGACTTGTGAACACCATGTTACTGATCTCCAAAATATCTGTCAGCTCCTGTGGCTGAAGAGGTGCGGTGTTTGTGGAGAGAAAAGAGGGAGAGATTGATGTACAGAGATAGACGGGCACAGAGGAAAATGAACAAATAAACAGAGACGGACAGAATGACAGTGTGGAGCGCTGAAACCTCAGCATGTCAGGAATTTCTAAAATGCCAGTAAAGGCTACAGTGTGGGTCTATGTGGATAAAATCTTAGATATACACAGAGGAGCTGCCTCAGGATTTGAATGAAGGGGCGTTTTTACCCACAATCAGTTCCAGTAGAATAAGTGAATGCGCGTTTATTATTCATATAATTGATATTACTAAGCTTCTCAGACCGAGGGGCAAGCCTCTCCTCTTCCCCTGTGGAGGTATTGCAGGAGGGACAAACATGACTGGGGGAAAATTTTAGAGTCACATCTAAACTTGAGTTGATCTTATTCATTTGAAACAAGGTCTCGTGTTAGCAAACAACTGGGGTCTCATGTTAGCAAAGCTATCAAGACTCATGTTATCAAGATTTATTTGGACCCCAAAACATATTAAAGGAATACTTCCACATTTTTGGAAATACGCCTATTCGCTTTCTGGTGGAGAGTTAGATCCGTTAAATATAAGGCTAGAGTCAGGTTAGGTGCCAAACTCTTTCTTGGCTGGGTGCTGTCACCATGAGGGCGTCAGGCAACCAGCGGAAACTCCAGGAGATTACAACTCCAAGACAAGAAATAGTCCAGCATATGCCCCCCTGTAAAACAGTTAAGTGTCATTTTAAACAAAACAAAGGAGGTATAAGGCGTTAATTCTCGAGCTTTAGATGGTAGGCCGATTTTGTTACCGCTCAACGGAGCCAGGGCTAGCTTTTTCCAGTCCAGCTAAGTGCCGGAATATTCTCTGTAGTTAGTGATACAAACTGGGAAACAGGCCAATCAAAAACAAAGTCAATAAAATCTAATGAAACCTTTCTTGATCTCAGGTTGACTGTCAGTTAAGTGAGAGAGTCTAAAAATCTGGCAATTTGGGCAACTAGTATTTAACTATTAATTATTATTTTTAATTTGCACAACACTAATTGATTATTATTGGTTTAAAACAATTAAATTAGTTTACAGTGGGGCAGGGACATGAAATCTTTTCTGATTCCAAAGGGGGGCATAAAAGAAAACGTCTGAGAACCACTGGTTTAAAGGATGAAGCTGGCTATTGGAATCTTTTAACCCTGTTGTGTTTGGGGTCCTTCTTAACAGCTTAAAATCTACTTTACATTGTTTTATCACCCTGATATTTCACGACTCCTTTTTTTTTAACTTGCTTTTAAACACGATTTTGAACTGATGACATGTTTTAGAAGACACATCACCTCTTTTCCGGGTCTCAGAGAACCCGGCTGTAAAAACATGGTTAAATACAATGGATTTTCACATGCTGTGGTTGGTGTTGACAGCACGTTTTATGCAGCACTGCCCCCCTCATATCCTAAATAATACTATTTGAATGCCTCTTACAGAAGTTTTAGAGTTTCAAAATAGGTCATGTAGGATAACATACCTTACATTTCTTTGTTTGTGAATGATTTATTGGTAAACAAATGGTAAATATATATTGGTTCCTTTGTAGCCCATATACAGAAACATGAAAAAGATGAAATATTTCCTTATTTGGTGTTTTAACAATTCTTTATGGTCAGTATTCAGTATTTTGTCACCTCCATCAAATGCGAAAGTGAAAATGTGAAAGAGAGGGGTCAGAAGAAAAGAAAAAACAATATTTAAAGTAAAGAAGACTGGATGGTTTGAAATAATTATTGTTATTTTTACAAATACAGCAATGAGGTCTGTGGGACCACAAATGATCAGCAGGTAAAGCCCATGTCAGCAAAATACGAGGGTTAATGTTATGAACAAATCTTAATAACAAGTGGCCTATTGTCTGAGTAACCAAAGTCTAAAATAGCTCAAGTCTCTGTGGCATAGCACTGTTGTTGAACAAAAAAGGTTCGTATTAAAAACACACAAAGGACCTATATCATTGCAATTGCGTGACATTTCTTTATTACACTGAACACAGCCACTGTGGTTTATTCCTTTTGAGCTTGTAAACTAGCAAAGCTGTGCAAACAAGTAACAGTGGCTCTGAGCATGCCCAGTGACATCTGCCTGACGCAGAGCTACTCTCCAGGGATCAAAAACAAGTCTCTGCGGTGTTTGAAAAGGAGCTGTACAGGTCACGTTCACTGAAATGATGGATGGTCGCCCACTGAGACCGTATGGTTCTTATTGGTATTCCAATACTTTTGGATGACAATACATTTCTATGGCACAAAGAAAAAAGCCATATCAGGCTTTTGCCCCACATTCATATGTTATTATATTCATTCATATATCGTCATTGTTGGTTTTGGTCTCTCAAGGGGATTTGTTGTGGCTGTCCTTATCCTTTAACATTAGTCATTCAAGAAGTTAAAGCCATCCAGATCTGTCATATTGTTCCGGAAATGGGCCACATGCAATCTCCCCTCATCTCCCACCCACAGTCTATCCCTGCCTTTCAGCCAATCACAATGTCAGATCTGTCCTCCTCCTCCTGGCTCCTTCATTCGCTCCCGCTCGCTTCCCTCACTCGTTCTCTGCACCGCTCACTCTCTCTTCTGTCCCAGGGTCACGCTTTAATTAACACTTCAGGTCTTATGAGTTTCTCCATCTCCTGATACGTGTGTGCACACACCTACATACAGTTACACACACACACACACACCCTCGGAGTTCCCATATGCTTTTGCTGTAAGTGTTGATTGGAGGGTGAGTTTATCGACTCCACTACACACAGTGATTAGCACATCCATTTTCAATCAAACTGCAGTCACATCCAATCTGCAAGAGGCACGCACATGACTGTGCACGTGCGCACACAAACACGCAGCCTCTTAGTCCAACACACACACAAACATACCTGTTGGTGGTACTCTATGCCCATCGACAGCGTATTAATAAGGATTGCAATCATGATTCCTCTGTTGAAGTATCTGCTGCCAACAATGAGTTCCAGTTTAGTTCGGAGACCCGCCCAGCAACGCTGGAACAGCCTTTTCTTTGGCTCAGACACCTGTGCCTCACCACGGCATGGGCTGTTACTATGACACGGGCTGTTGCCATGGCGTGAGTTGCTGTACCCAAGCTGCTGTTCTTCAGGTTGCTCATTAACATTTTCGCAGTCACTAAGTTGGTTATAGTAGATGCAGTAGGGGCATACTGAGGACTCTCCTGGGACTTCACCTGGCAACGGTAACGCAGGATGCCCGGTGCCCCCACCTGCACAGACAAAGGGAGGAGGTGATGTAGACATGGGTCACACACATCATACATCATGCACAAGGGCATAGCAGATAGCTGATTCTGTATGTTGTGGTTATGTAGACATTCTGGCAGCCAATATATTCTCTGCTCAGTAAAGGAGAACACCTTCATTTCATTTCTGGGAGACAAAAATTCAATAACATGGAAGCCACTGTGCAGTTGGGATGCTTTTGTGCAGAAGGGGAGATCTTTTATTAGAACTGGGATGTGTGTGTGTCTGCGTGAGTGTGCATGCGTGTGTTTGTGTGTTTGGGGGGAAGGGGAGTGGAGTGAAGCGGGAGTAAGATATCAGTGGAATTCATTAGCAAGCAGCTCGGGAGGAATGTTCCAATGACAAACAAACGCTAATCTAGCACGAGCAGATCACTTGTCATCGCAATTACAACAAATTCATGTTTCACTGGAGACTGATATAGTAAATCCAATCTAGTCATTCTGTGGTGTGTGTCGATAGATAAAGTGGGCTGCAAGGAAACTTTGAGCCAGCAGGCTTGCTGAAAATGGCTCTCTACTACATACACAGAAAATACACTGATCTAGAGCTGTGTTTTTCAACCATTCTGGCCCAGTATCCCCAGTGTACATACAAACATACTGAATAATTTCTCTGAGTTTTTTGTGTATGGAAAATGTCCCTGCAACATTAAGAATTTATTATTGAATTGTATTAAAATTTGATATGTATTTTCCGTGTTACTTGCGTTACCACTTTTAACACATCAAGGTTAGTTTACTCAGCATGGGGAGTTCTACCGAGCCAGTGAAAACAGTTGTATAATATTGTCTGAGACTGGAGGAGCTTTGTAAAGTCTGATATGTCGATCGTGATGCCATCAGGGTTATTTTGGCTTTGGGTTAGAGACTGAAAATTTTGAATGGAGTTTGACGGACAGTGTTTTTGAATAATGACCCATACTAGGAATCAAAAGTCAGGATATCTTGGCTTCTGCTGCTTTAATTTTAGCCATCAATGTTTATCTCTAATTGAGAGTGCAGTGTTAAGGAGTGCCCCTCTGAACCCTTGACATCTGGGAAATCCACATCGCAGAATCCCGAAGGAAATCCCATTTTTCTAAGTTCTTCAGTTCTTCTTTCAGTAAGTTGTTAAGTCAAAAAAAGGATGTGTCATTTATCCAGAGTAACTTGACATTGTCTCTGGCTAAGGTATGCTGCTGTTTCAAATATATATTTTCTATATATATTTTTTTTTAATGTGGCAACTGTTCTCAGCACCACAACTCAAGTAAAAGGTTTTTGATCAGGGGCGTGTCACGTGTAAGGCAAAGAATGCTGTGAAAAAAATCTTCAATATCCTGTTGCGAGTGATTTTCATGAATATTCAAATCCTATCTCTCTCTCAGATTGCAGGAAATCCTGCACAGAGAAGGCGATCTGGACAAAGAAGTTCAGATCAGACTGAAATGTTTCAGCTAAACTGTCTGGAGACACTTTAACCTTTAGGCTTGAACAATGAGTTTTATTTGATCATTATGCTCTAATTTAACATATCGTTCTTTTATACTCACTTTTATACTCATCATAGCATCATTGTTTATGGAGTATGCAGCTGTTGTAAATATATGTTTCCCTTCTCTTTGTTTTATGCATTGCATCCCTTATTCTCCATATTGGTAGTCCATACATGTCATGGAACTACAATACCCTTCAGTGTGATCTTGTGCTTTGAGGATAATTACCTGGATGTACACAACATTAAAACCAGATACCGGTTTTAACAGACTGCAAGAACACTGTGGTTCCTGCATTCTGTTTGCTTTATATGTCTGTTGAAGGTCTATGACTCAAAGCTTGTGAATATATCAAATAAAACTTTGCAGATTCTAGCATGCGAAGGTTCTTCTTCTTTTTTATAATGCTTTGAGCACCAAAAACAATATTAAATTCACCTCCACTGTGTCAGAGGTGGCAAAAGTCTCAACAGCAGATGTTTCGAAATTTCGCCAAATAAATCCGAAGAGATTTGCAGGTCTCAATACTACTGAAGGTGATTAGAAAAAAAAGTTGGCTTTTTTTGGTGTAATTTGGGGGAAAACCGACGCTTAGGGATTATTTCTTCAAAAAGAATTAAGAGAAATTAAGTAAAGATAACTTAAAAACTGATAAACAAAAACAGAAGCACAATAACTTTGTTTTTCATCAAAAGAATCAACACTACTAACGCTGCTAGAATATACGGGGCTCAGGGCTGGTTTTTGCCAAGGGCCTCCAAATCTATGAACCCACCCCTGTAAGTCCCAGGTTGTGAATCTTTGACCTTGACAGGTCACACAGAAAAACACACACCCCTTTGTTCTCACCATGCTCCAGCACCAGCTGCGGCAGTCTGTTGGTGGTCTCCGTGGCAGCCAGCCGTCTCTGGTCCCGGCCTTTTGCATCCAGGTGACTGAAGAGGGGCGATATGAAGGGATAATTAAAACCGTTGCCTCCGTTACTGACAGCAGGCTCAGACTGAGGCTGGTGATGCTGGTGATGATGTTGGTGATGATGATAGAGCTGATGAAGGTGAGACAGGTCGTTGGGGGCGTGGCCTGAGTGCCGGTTGGCAAGTCCATTCATCTCCCCAACACCGCCCCCTCTGGCAGATCCACTGCCTCTGTCTGTCTTGCAAACGCACACGCAGTGAAAGTGCGGACTTGTCTTAGCATAGCAGCGGGACAGTCTCCGCCATGCCTTGCGGCCAAGGTGCGCCAGGTAGCGGATGATTTCCTCATAGCAGCTTCCTGGTTGGCTGTCGCTGTCCAGCGTGGAAGCTGATTGGTGGAGCTGGCGGGCACGCTGCTCCGATTTCATCAAGGCGTGTTCTCTTTGCTTCGTTTCCGAAAACTGGGTTGCTATGACGACCAGGCACAGGTTGATCATGAAGAAGGAGCCCACCTGGTCATGACAATACACACACACACACACACACACACACACACACACACACACACAAAAGCTGTTAAGCAAGTTTAACTTTTTGTGTTGGAATGTGTGTGTGTGTGTGTGTGTGTGTGTGTGTGTGTGTGTGTGTGCGTGCGTACTTACTATAATGAGGAAAATGAAGTAGATGAAGTTGTAGAAGGAATGTGCATCCATGACATAGTACATGATGTCTACCCAACCTTCTAGAGTAATTACCTGAATGAAAACACACACACACAAACCCATAGTAATCACAGTAATGTGTGTAGTGTACATATCATTCACAGATTAAAGATGTATCCCTGTGTTAAAATCCTTCAAACATTTACCTGAAAAATGGCAATCCATGCGTATCCAATGTTATCGAAGTTAATAGCTCCTTTGTGTGGGTTTATTTCTCCGGCCCGACACTCATTGTAATACTGATACCAGTTTACACATGAGACTGGTTCATTTACCCCAAGACCTATCTCTGGACGGGCCTCCTCAGCCCCCAGGAAGCAGGAGGTCCCGTCTACACGGCGCCGAGGCACATCAGAGCACCGAAGCATCCCGTTTTCTCTGTCTGTCGAGCAGATGAAGGGGTGGTCATCTGTGCCATCTGGCCGATAGTAGCCACTTAGGAAGGAAATGTTATATCTCCTGGAGCGGGTGGATAGAAGGTTGATGAAAAAACATTTGATGTTATTTATTATGCAGGCCTATAAAATTATTAACTAGTATTCAGTCATTTAATCCAATAGGGGACTGTATGTTTCCTTGTTGGCAACAAATACAATGGAAGGAATCAAAAAAACAAAGCTTTAGTCTGTTTCTTAGTACTTTCCAACTTCTCTTTCTGTCTGTGGCACTCAGCCCCAAGCCCATTCAGTCCTTATGGGGATGTAAATCTTCAAAAACAGCTATATTAATATAGTTTTTTTTTTTTAAAGAGCCGGACACTGTGGTTTTAAGCAGTCATTACTCAAACAGGAGTAAATATTGCGTTTGCCGGGGACTACTTTAAGTAGCATAGACCTTTGGTCTACTAGTGGTTATCTAAGTGAGACTGAGTCAAAATAAACTACAGTGCCCATGTTCATTCAAATGAAGGCACATGTCACCCAATGCAGCGTGGGGCTCACTGATGGGTTTTTAATCATTTTTGAACAACAATGGAGCTCTATGGGACAGAGGAACGTGTTATATCAGGCTTTGACCACACAAATAATACTTGTCGGTGAGAACAGTTCATTGTTGGTTTTCTTAATGCGAAAACATAGGATATCGCCAGCTGCTTTAACCTGCCAAAACAAGATATGGGCCTTAAATTCAAACAATACGTTTTTGGAGATATTCAGGTGAAGTCCAAATGGTTTTCAGGGGGATAAATCATTTAATGGACCTGTTCTTTGTACAAAAGATCTGTTTTTTGGAAAAGCAAGAAGACAGTATGAAGAACACAAGGGTGCTAAATGAGGAAATGAGGAAACAAAGAGAAAAACAGATGAAGGGGGAAAAAGAAAAGAGAGAGGGAGGGTGCAGTGGAGAGATAAGCAATCAATCATCTGTGGTGTAACAGAGAGGTCACAGGGAAGCGCTGCTCTCACTTCTTATTTGAAAAGGTCATCTTTTTGTTTATGAAGCAGAAAAAAACATCCAAATTGCTAACTGAAAATATAATCTAGACAAGGATTAGTTTTGACTAAAAATGTATAGGCTACTGTACAACAGGGTAATGTGACCACATGTGAATAAAGCAAGATAACAAAGTGATATAGCCTTTCCTTAAACAGCTTTAATATATTAGAGATGCAATCACAGACTCCCGCCTCAGTGACAAAATTAAAAGAATAACAAAGTTTCTGCTTTACAAGGCTGTTAATCACTTTTGGTCATCACTGATGCTTCTGTTTTTTTTTAATATATATTTCTGTGTCACAGTCACAATAACCTGAACTATTCTGAGTCTACAGTTCTCCAATGTGACAACAGAGAGTCACTGGCTAGTGACTGAGTAGTAACCTCTACTCAGTTGCTCTTAAATCAGTGTCTTCTTAACACTTATCTTTTAAAAAGTCCCTCTATTAATGTCAACCCAAAGTTTTATTCTTCCAGTTCAACTATGTTTTATGTGTTTTATTTGTTTACTTTACTGTATTTACCTTATTTTATTGTATTTGGGGTATTTTATTATATTTTATTCAGTTAACTTTTATTTGCTTGATAATTGTGTCTTACCGTAACATTGTTTTGAAAGGTGCTATGTTAATAACGTTTATATTCATTATCATTATCATTATCATTATCATTATTATTATTATTATTATTATTAGTAGTAGTAGTAGTAGTAGTAGTAGTAGGACCCCCACCTCTACATATGACCCCTGTCAAGATGGTCGTGCAGATGTGAGGTGAGGAGGTGAACATGTTTTTAGGTGATGTTTAGTGATATTATAGGATTGTGCTTGTGAACGTGTGAGCGGGAGCGGGAGCGGTGGTGTAACAGCGTCAGTCAGACAGTGATCGAGCATGACATGAAGGATCATGCGGGAGAGAACGGGAGTGACACAGACACTCTGAAGGTCTGTTGTGTTTGTGTGAGAGTCCCTGGATAACAAGAGACAAAATTCTCTTAGTCTCCTTAATCCCTTTATTTGTTATCTATAATGCGGGCGGTTCCAGCAGGAAACACATTTACACGTTTACTGCCTCCCAGACTTGAGCTGATTAGAGAACAATCAGCTCCGTCTATCAGCGATATCGATCCCCTTAGAAATAATAGCTGGGTGAAAGAAGATCAGATGTGAGCAAACTTTTGACACGGGGGTTCACAGTAATGAGGCCAGTGCATTGCTCGTTGTGACATCTGCCGGTTACTATAGTAACTCACATCTTGACATCCTCTCCCATGAAACAGCGATTCCTCAGTAGCCCCGCCCACAGCTGCACGCCGACAATGCCGAAGATGAAGAAGACAAAGAAGCACAGCGCCAGCACGTTGCCCAGCATGGGAAGTGTGTCCAGGAGGAGGGTCACCAGGATACGCATACCTACCAACACACACAAACACACACACATATACAGCATAAACACCAAGACCTGACACTAAACAAAGAAAGAGCTGCATGTAACTAAGCCTTAAATTTAACAAAATGTCAGTCACGAGAAGTGTTGGCCTGACAGGAAGACTCTCTTAATGTATTCTGCACAAAACTGGAGCAGTGCAATTAATTGAATGGCAAATAATTAGAGTTCAAACACTGATAATTAGCCTCCACTCAGCTCTGTTGAAGAGCACTGACACAAAATCTTCCTCCTCATTGCTTCTAGACGTTCTCCTACTTCAAACACACTCTCCAATTTTACAATAGCTCAGCCTGAGTTGTGCCAAGGTCAAAAAGAGTAGTAAAAAAGGAAAGGAATGGCTTTTTGGCTGGCCAGCTTGTGCACCGAGCTGTTAAGAACAACATGAGCATCAGCATGATTTCAATGACTTCGTTCACTGCGTCCTGATTTGTTTACACATGCGTCTGTCAAATGGAGGGCTGCAGCTGTTAATGGCTGTGCAGCATGGCAAGTTAAAGAAATGAAGTGGAATTTACGGTGCAGTCAGAGAGAACAAGGACAGTGCCACATTTTTCATTGTCTTGGCTCTGACTAATTAGGTTGTTGACATTCAGCTTAGGGTGTTTCCACATCAGTACAGGAATTTTAGTCTTTTTTACGCATGGTCCACCAATTATAGGGCACAGAAAGTTGATTGGACAAGTTAACATAAACTTAAAGAAGTCTTGCACAGTCATCATATTTAATATTTTGTTTTGTCTTGTGGCTTTTGTAGTCTCCAACCCACAGACATCAGCAGCCATGTGGTATCTTTCCTGCTGATGTTCTTCCAGGCCTTTAATGCAGTCATCTTCACGTTGCACTCACTTCAGGGGCTTTGTACCTTCGATCTGGTCTTAAGCAAGTCAAACAAATGTTAAGGTCATGTTATAGACTCGTCGGGTCAAGAATCTTATACGGTCTGACCATTAAAATCCCTTCTCTCTTCTCTGTCTTTACAGTTTTTGACCTGCTGAATTGTTCTAAAGTCTGGAGAGTCCTATAATGTTCACCCAATTAGGATGTGAACACACTTTAAAACTTATTAAGTTTACAGTCAGCACTTTAACCTCACAGTCACTATTTCATTTAAAATCCAATGCGCCAGAGCACAGAGCCAAAACAGTAAAAGACAATAAAAAACTGTCCTAATACTTTCTAATTGCAGTGCATGTCGGAGTAAAAAGGAGAAAAACTCACTGGGAACTCTGTTGATGGCTCGCAGTGGGCGGAGAACCCGGACAGTCCGGATAGCTGATAGGCTGACGTTGTGTCCATCAAGGGAGTACTCCAGCATTCTGCGAAGAGGGAAAGCCACTGCTGTGTCACTGGCATCCTGATCAGCCTGACCTTGGCAAATCCTGAATTTCTACTGGGAATCCACCAGAACGCAGCGCACGGTCTTTGGGATACATAGCCTTTTAAGTAACCAATCACCGAGGTCTTTGTCTCTCAGGACCGAATGATGCGATTGTCAGTCTGCGGAGCTGTCACACACACACACACACACACACACACACACACACACACACACACACACACACACACACACACACACACACTTCCGTCGGTATGTCTAAGCATGCACACACACACGCTTGACATTTAACTGGCATTAAACAAGTGTCTAAGCTTTACACAAAACACACACATACACACACACTTTTGGCTCATATTTAATGTCAGATGCGCGTGTGTTCGTGTGCGTGCGGCTTGTGTGCGTCTGTCAAGCACTCACCCCACTATAACAATGAAGAAGTCCAATCTGTTCCATGTGTCGCCTAGGTAACCACTCTGACCTATGACCCCAAGAGCCACCATCTTCACCACCATTTCCCCAGCAAAAAACACAAAGATCCCATCATCCAGAGCCTGCATACACACACACACACACACACACACACACACACACACACACACACACACACACACACACACACAAACCCAGAGGATTAGTGTAAACTGATTAATTGGAAAAAAATTAAAGCAAAAACTTTTCAGACCCTTGATAATAAAGTCTCACAGCTGAACATAATTAGGCTGTAATTTCAGATTGTGTGTGTGTGTGTGTGTGTGTGTGTGTGTGTGTGTGTGTGTGTGTGTGTGTGTGTGTGTGTGTGTGTGTGTGTGTATATACGCTCACATATCTTTCTATGGTTGTGTGGACAAATTTTAGTTTGAAACCATCATTCTGAGAACATTTCAGCCGGTCCTCATGACTTCAAAGGGTTGTTTGACAGTTAAGACTTGGTTTTAGGGTTCAGGTTAAAGTTAACAACTGAAAAACTACAGAAAGACCAACATGTTTGTGTGTGTGCATGTGTGTGAGAGTGTGTGCTTTTACCTGTAGGAAGAAGGGGGTGTGGCCACAGGGCTGGAACATCCCTAGAGTCACACAATTCAGCAGGATGGCCAAAATGCTCACACGCTCAAACCATGTGGGACAAAGTTAAGGGTCAACACCGCGGCAGAGTTTGAACATTGAATACAATAACAATTTGAACATTAACACATTTTCACAAAGCTGTGCTCGTAAATTTAGCTCATTAGTTTGACTGACAGGAGTCTCAGCCAATCACAACAAGCCAATGAGACAGCTGCTTGCTTGTCCCACTTCACCTCCACCCAGGTGTCCTCCCCTTTCCCCAAATTAGACTTTTCTGGCTCTAGTATTTTTTCTAGATGTTGGGAAGCAGTAAACCCAAATCCCAGCTTCACACATGCTATCAGAAAACAATAAGTGCTGCGCCCATGCTTTTCTAGAGTCTGTGGAGTTGACTGAGTGTTAAGATTCAATTAATGGAATCATAGATGACAAAGCTGACAAATTAAAGGAAAAAAACAACAAATAGTGTCTTAATAAAGTGCTGGATTGCCACAAGCTAACAGAACAGCTGCAGTGATCTTTGGCATATATTCACCAATTTGTCTGGAACTCCACTGGTGGGATAAACACTATTCTTGATTTGGTGTTTTGGTGATGGTGGTGAAGAGCACTGTCTAACACATCTGTCCAAAATCTCCTTGTGCCCTGTGTGGAGTCATCTGCATTCATTACGCGTCTCCACTCATTTATTCAGGTTTTTCCTACAATTTGCCACCTGTCTCTATCTAGTGGTGATGTCTGTAGTATAAAACATCAACAGACTTCATTTACAAAATATCTGTCTGTCTGAATTTTGTGCCTCATAGCATGTAAAATCAAATTTACAAGCACGCAACTGAATGTACTAACCTAAGAAACAACTTCAGTGAGGGTAGAAACTTGCAATAATAAGCTTACATGTATCAACCTTCACTTACAAGCACAACTTCTAATGAGACATATTAACATGTTTAACATTCACAGCTACAGCTACCATGAAACAGTCAGTATGACATCTGAAGTCAGTTTACATTACATTACATTTACTCATTTACTCAGACCTTGGAGTAAGCAGTAAGTACTAAATCTGTTCAATAAGACAAAGAGCAAGGAGATCAGTTAAAGAAGTGCACAGTAATTGCTAGTCAGGCATGTTAGGGTGTCAGAGGTGTTAGGAGGGGAGGTGATCTCGTAAGGGGTGCGTCTTCAAGAGATTCCTGACGATAGAGAGGGACGCGCCTTCTCTGATAACATTTGGTAGCTCATTCCACCATCGGGGAACCAAAGACGAGAACAGTCTGGGCTGAGACCGCCTCGTGTGTAGGGATGACAATGCCAGACGACATTCCTTGGAGGAACGTAGTGGCCGAGAAGTTTGATGCGTGTTTGTTGCATCTGTGTTGCCTGCTAGCCTTCAAGCTTGAAGAAGGAGCATGGCTCAGAAAAGCAGGGAGGTTTAAAAGGGAAAATAGTCTGAAGTGGAAAGTTAAAGGAAAGATTTTGTTGGATTCTTACACACACACACACACACACACAGAGACACACTCACACACACACACACACACACACACACACACACACACACACACACACACACACACACGCAAACACTCTCTCTCTATCTCTCTCTCTCTCAATTGAACACAAATGTGAAAACTGCTGAATGGATGACAGGAATGTATTCAAGAGCCAAGGACGCATACATAACCAAGCCTGGAGCATGCACATGAATACATACACATAGACACATGTGGGCGCACACACGCGCGCACACGCAGAGTCCCCTTCCCGGACACTTTGCTCTCGAGAGGGCGGAAAAATTAATGAGAGTACAATCCTTTATCACCCTTGAGACAGAGAGAGTGAGAGGAGCGAAAGAGGGAGAGAGAGAGGGTAATCCAGTGTCCTCCCTTTGCTGTGGTTGCCATGGGAACCCCCATCTCACCGTGGGAACTGACTTCAGAGTTTCGCAATCCGCTTGCATCCTGTCTGGACTGGAACACAACACAATTAATACACATACACACACACAAACACATGGGCACACAACAGAAAATGATGTCCTTCAGCACAACACAACTGAGCATCGTTCTTCTCCTCGATGCTGAGGAGGGTTGTTTTAAACCTATTCCATCTTTATAAGTTACAGCAGCTTGAATAACCCTGTGTGCCCATAAAAAAACATGCCCACACACACACATAGAGACATGCACACATAGTTAAACAAGGGACGGGGCAGGGTCAAGGTGCGAGTGATGGATGAGATGGGAGTATTTCCACGGTTGGCCCATCATTCAACATCAGCGATGAAACACAGAGGGAACGTCCTTTCCTCAGTTTTACTCTCCCCATTGCTTTTCCTTTATCTCTTCGCACACTAAACCTTTCCCTCTATCATCCCTCATTTTCCTCTACAGCCTTTTCCCCTCTCTTTGGCCCAATTATTATTCTCTTTGCTCTGCTCCCCCTGCTCTCTGTCTCTCCCTCTTCCTTTATATCGTGCGGTATAATTTCCCATCTTCATTCCGTATCATTTTTCAAATATCTTTTTTGCCTCTCTCATCCACTCCCATGCACATACACACTCCTTTCCCGACAAATCGCTTTTCCTTGGTACCCTCCCCATCTGTTTCTACCATCTCCACCTATGACTGTCCTTGGGTAGAGCTTTAGTCTCTCTGTCAGAAACCTGACACTCAGCCAACAGATAAACTATAACTACACTTAATAATTAACATCGTCAGAGAGATGGAGAGGCAGAGAGACAGACAGGGTGAGAGATGGAGAAATAGATACGCTAAGGGAGAGGTTGAGGAGATAACAGAGGGGGCAAGAAAGAGGGGCAATTAGAGACGAGGTGAAGAAAAATGGTTTGTTGCCTAAGGGAAAAAAAGCACAGTTGAACAATGGGATGAAAGAGGTTAAGACCTTGACGAGTTAAGCTTTTAAGTGTAAACAAATGCAAATGTAGCGTAGCCTCCACGCTTCGTCTTCTCCCCCTAATTGCCTCATCCTCTCATCTTCGCGTTCTTCCTCCATCTCCGAGAACCACCACATGCCCCCTCCTCTGCCTCCGTGTCTCCCGTGCTCTCCCTCTCTCGAACTCTCTCTCCTCGAGTGCCAACACAGGTAATAAAGGTCAGGCAGACATTATAAATCAAATCAGATCATATCTCCCTGATTTTTCTGTCACCATCCTCCACCCTTGGCTGGGATACACATGCTAAGGCCAGCATGTGGGAACATTTTCACTTGAAACGTTCATTACCTTGAAAGCATCATCCACAGGGATACACAGGCCATCTGGATACATGCAGGATATGGCCTTTTTTTTTTCCCTTCATGCTTGATAAGAATTTAGATTTTCCCATGTGGTACCACCGTCTCATAAGGCACCCTTTATAAAAGGTTAGAAGTTGCAACTTATAGGTTTATACTGTATATCAAGAATAAACCATCAAGAAGAACAACCGCTGGGCTGCCAGGTTGTAGAAATCCAGTTGGCTGGTGTATACTCTCCTTGCTAGGTCTTACTAACTAACTCTTAAACTCACCAATAAGACCTCTCCAGTGGACCATTTGACCACTTAACTTCTAGAAAAGCTCTGCAGATAATGTGGACAAAACCCACTTATTATCAGCTTATTAGTAATTACTTACTGCAGACTTGATGGATTATGGCTTACTACAATGGGAGAAACCCTTGAGTCCTCATTAATTAGTTCTGAACTAAAAGATGATATATTTTTATTAGCCTTGCTAGTGGCTCTATGGATAACCATGTCAGTTGTAGGTTGATCGGTTCACCGCTTTGATCTATACTGAAATCGCTCAACAGCTGCTGGATGGATTGAGATGACATTTGGTACGGTTGTCCATGGTCCCCAGGGGATGAATCCTAATGACTTTGGTGATCCTCTTATTTTTTTCCTAGCACCTCCAGTTCAAGTTCACATTTATAGTTTTCAGTGCAAAGTATATAACATTTTTAATAAAGGGAAAACCAAAGGATTCTGAAAAGATGTTGGTGTCACTCATGAACTTCAATAATGTTGTTAATACAGCTTGTTACTTTTGCTTTTTTTGTTACTTTTTTCTCGTGATAAAGTTCTGTTTATAAATAAATTTTTGTCTGATTGTGTTTTCTA
Source organism: Xiphias gladius (assembly GCF_016859285.1). Taxonomy (NCBI): domain Eukaryota; kingdom Metazoa; phylum Chordata; class Actinopteri; order Istiophoriformes; family Xiphiidae; genus Xiphias; species Xiphias gladius. The sequence continues at coordinate 9,691,294 of NC_053414.1, read as the reverse complement.
TGTCTGATATACACATCAAATCAGAATAAATACTGTATATTGGATTAAAAAATGTATATAATTTATAATTGCAGACCTGATGGGTTATTAGAAAGGGATCAACTATGACCCTTTCAACCCTAACAGTGCCTTCCAAAAGTCTTCAGACTCCTTCACTATTTTCCCGTTTTGTTATATTTTAGCCTTATGCTAAATTTGTTTAAATTCATTTATTCAACATCAATCTACACTCAATGTCCAATAATGGCAACGCAAAAACATAATTTTAGAATTTTTTCAAATTTATTAAAAAGTAAAAACTGAAACATCACATTGACAAAAGTATTCAAACCCTTTTCTCAGTACTTAGTTGAAACACCTTTGGCAGCGATTACAGCCTCGAGTCTTCAAAGCAAAAGGCTTTGCACACCTGGATTTGGGGATTTTCTGCCATTCTTCTCTGCAGATCCTCTCAAGGTCTGTCAGGTTGAATGGGGACCGTTGATGGACAGCCATTTTCAGGTCTCCCCAGAGATGTCCAATCGGGTTCAAATCAGGGTTCTGGCCGGGCCACTCAAGGACATCCACAGAGTTGTCCCTAAACCACTCCTACGTTGTCTTGGCTGTGTGCTTATGTTCATCGTCCTGTTGGAAGGTGAAACTTCGGCACAGTCTGAAGTCCTTAGTAATCTGGACCGGGTTTTCATTAAGGATATCTCTCTACTCCGTTCAGCTTTGCCTCAACCCTAACCAGTCTCCCTGTCCCTGCCATTGAAAAACACCCCCACAGCATGATGCTGCCACCACTATGTTTCACTGTTGGGATGATACTGGGCAGGTGATGAGCGGTGCCTGGTTTCCTCCAGACATGACATTTAAAATTGAGGCCAAACAATTCAATCTTGGTTTCATCAGGCCAGAGAATCTTGTTTCACTGTCTGAGGCTCCTTTAGGTGCTTGTTTGCAAACTCTAAGCAGCTTTCATGTGTCTTTCACTGAGGAGAGGCTTCCGTCTCGCCACTCACTCTCATAAAGCCCAGATTGGTGGAGTGCTGCAGTGATGGTTGTCCTACTTGAAGTTTCTCCCATCTCCACACAGGATATGTGGACCTGAGGCAGAGTGACCAAGAATGGTCACTCTTGCTGAGATACACCTCTCTTACCATGGCCCTTCTCCCCCGATTGATCAGTTTGGCTGGGGGGCCAGCTCTAGGAAGAGCCTGGTTGTTCCAAACTTCTCCCATTTAAGAATTATGGAGGCCACTGTCCTTCAATGCAGCAGAAGTTTTTTGTAGCCTTCCCCAGATCTGTGGCGAGACAAAATCCTGTCTCTGAGCTCTGCAGGCAGTTCTTTCTACATCATGGCTTGGTTTGTGCTCTGATACACATTATCAGCTCTGAGACCATATATAGACAGGTGTTTGCCTTTCCAAATCATGTCCAATCAATTGAATTTACCACAGGTGGAATCCAGTCAAGGTGTAGAAACATCTCAAAGATGATCAAGAGAAATGGGAGGCACTTGAGCTAAATTTTAAGTGTAATGGCAAAAGGTGTGAATACTTATGTCAATGTGATATTTCAGTTTTTCCTTTTTAATAAATTTGAAAAAAATTCTAAAATTCTGTTTGGTGTGTCTTTATGGGGTACTAAGTGTAGATTGATGAGGGAAAAAATTAATTTCAATGATTTTAGCATAAGGCTGCAACATATCGAAATGTGAAAAAAGTGAAGGGATCTGAATACTTTCTGAAGGCACTGTAATTGCAGTTACAAATATATGTGAGTCATTCATAAGATTGTCAAGAATTTGTCACTTGACTATAAGCCATGAAGTCTGCAGTTGTTGTATTGTAACATCATTAATAGTCCTACAGTTGAATTAAAGAGCTACCTTAAAAAGACAAAGCAAGTATAGATAAGTAAGATTTTTTACAACCTGGCAACCCAAAGGTTGTTTTTATTAATGACATAAAACTAATCTATAATGCATTGGTAATTAATTTATTAACCATTAATAAAACCATTAGTTACAGCTTATAAGCCCTATAGGAGATGCCTTACTAAAAAAGTGGTGCTGATGTGAAAATATGTGGTTTTGCTAATTGGTCCCACACTTCAACTTCGGAATCCACAAACACAGACTTGTTTAAACATAACCTAGTTAAGCTTGAGTGTTTGTATGTGTCTGTGTTAGCACCAGAAAGAGGTAGGGCGAGTCTTAAATGAAGGTGGGCCAAGTTAAGTTACTGTCAAGTTATCAACTCCTCTGGCTCCACCCCCTAAGAATGTGACAGCTGGTAACCATGGAAACGCTTTCTGGAACCACGGTAATTGGCTAAAATGATTTTGACAGCACGTCCTGCTTTGAGTAAGACCTCCTCCTCTCCATCGCTGTCCCCTCACCCCACCCCCGCTTTCACATAGACATACACGCACCTCAACCCAATTAAGAGACAACTGAGGAAAAGGAAAAGAGAGAGCGATAAATAGGAGGGGAGGGGATTGATATTGAGTAAAGAGGGATGAGAGAAACAGGAAAAGAGAGGGAGACCGGAAGAAGAAAGGCAGGCAGAGAAAGGTACTTGTATAGGAGTGACAGAATCAGCTTTTCTCATCTTTAAACAAAAGGAAACGCTCTGAATGTTTCATGCACTGCTGAATAAATTATGTCCTATGTGTGTGTGTGTGTGTGTGTGTGTGTGTGTGTGTGTGTGTGTGTGTGTGTCTGCGTGTGTGTGTGTGTGTGTGTGTGTGTGTGTGTGTGTGTGTGTCTGTGTGTGTGCAGGCCTATGTGTGTGTGTGTGGGCACGCTTGCCCTCTCCACATGTGAGTGCGTGTTTCTCTGCGTGTGTCATAAGTTAGTTACATTAAAGGTGCAGGATGACTGCCACATGGAAAGCTCAGCACTTTACAAAGAAGGCACCTTATTCCGCGCTTACAGTGTAACTTACATCTCCTCACAAAGGCAAAGGGAATAACAGAAATCATGGGAGCTCAGAAGGAATACAGGGGAATGTTATGAAATAGCGAAAGCTAATCTTGTTTTGGTTAAATTAATTTGTTATATGCGCTGTGGGTTGGTGAAATTTTGAGTATGTTGTAAATGTGGCACAAAGGGGGTTTCTAAGAGGGAGGAAATGGAAGGAGGGACATAGGAAATTCATTTGTAATATGTACTGAGTTGCAAAAAAGGCAAAAAGGAACCAGGGGTCACCTCAGGAAAAATAGGACTTACAGCTCCTGGGGACTGCCCCCCCCGTGCTCACATTAATGTCTCTGTCGAACAACATCCACCCACATTGCTTCCCCCAAAGATCACTCACAGTAACGCTCACACACACACACACACACACAGACACACACACTATATACACGTATAGTAATATATACGAATAAACATGAAATGGGACACGTGCCAGTAGCCGTGCTGTATGGACACACAAAGAGAAAGGGAGACAGACGGGCACACAAACCTACACAAAAACAAACAAGTGCTGCAAGCGGAAGTAAGCGGGCCGTCGGGGCAGAGCTACGCTGTTGCCAGGCAACCAGGTGATTCCTCTAAAGAGCCTCTCCATGGGAGATTCCCTCGTTTGTTTGAGGGCATTCACTCGCCTGTGTGCATGCTCGCATTTGTGTGTGTGATCATGAGTGTGTGTCTATAAGTGCGTCCGGTAAGTTAGTGCTGACACAGTGAGCGTACAATGTTCTGGGACGCGACCATGGTAACAGCCCAGCAGGCTGCAGAAGAGCTTGGTTTATGGCATTTGTAGTTTTTTTTTTCTTTCCCTCTTGGTGTACATTTTATTTATTCAGCAATCATGTATTTATATTTTATAGAGTACACAGAGCACTGACGGTGGCAAATACCCACAGACTTGCACTGACAAGTGCACAACGAAACATACACATGCACAATCAGAGGAACACACAATCACACACACACACACACACACACACACACACACACACACACACACACAGGCACACACACTTGGAGTCATAAGCAGTGGAAAATATTCAATTTGGAAAGCCTTGACAAATCCCTGAGGTGTTGCTGACGTTTATGCATGCTTCGGAGTATTCATAGCTGCTCACACACACTACAGCACCGATAACTACACACATACACACAATCACACCTTCACGTCCACAGCAGAAGTGGATAGACGTTGAGAAGGAGTGAGAGACACGGGGAGGGGAATGTGAGGTGAGACAAGAAGCAGACAGAGGTTTGAGGAGGTGACGGGAGTTTTTACTATTTGTGACTCCAACTGCTGTATTCATGGAGGCCAGTAACAATGCTACTGACAGGCAACTGTAACCCTGGAAATTCATTAGGGCTCGTCACTATGGAAACCTCCAATCAGGGAAAAATGTTAGCCATCTTTTCCTACAGCTAATGCGTCCAAGGAAATACCTGAGGACTTCCATGCACACACACAAACACACACACACACACACGCGGACACGTACAATACCGACCTTCTTCCCGTCTCCCTTGTGTTTAAACGTAAAGTAAACATCTAGGTGCTAGCTGTCTTGTAGGAACTATGGCTTTGAGAAAGTACAGAGCTGAAACACTAACAGACAATTTCTCTCTCACATTATAAACAGGAACACACTCATATGCCCGAACACACCCAGACATGTGCTTCAGGGGCACTCCCGGCAGTGAAGGATATGGGTGGCAGACAGCTCGAAGGCACCAGGAGCGGGGTGGGCTGGTTTGGGTCAGAGCCAAGAGAACCACTGGTGCTAGAGCGGGGTACGGCAACTCCTTATCCTCCTCCTCCTCTTCCTCCCCTTCCTGTTCCCTCTCCTCTCCCTCAACTGACACATGCACTTTCTCCCCCTCCTCCTCCTCCTCATCACCTCCCTCCTGCGTTGGTCCTCTGTGCTGCTCGTGCAGGTCTGGCTCCTGTGTGTCCATCATGGCCGTGCTGTGAACAGCCAGAACCTAAAAGAGGGCGCAGGGGCACCAGCAGACAGTTCGGGGCACGTCAACACATCAGCGCATGTGTGTGCATCTGTGTGAATGTGTGTGTTTCTGCTGTGCTACCTTGTGGCTGGCCGGAACTGTGCTGACTGTCAAGCCTGCCATGCTCTCCAAAAGACGCTTTACCCTCTAACACAGCAGCATAAAAAAAAAAAAAAATCCTTCTCTGTTTTTCTTTGAAACAATAAGTGACCTTTGGAAGAATGCACAGCCAGAGAGTAGTTCTGTGCAGGAAACATAAATCTACATAAACCTAAACAGAGTGCACTAGACATGACCAAAGGTGCAAACACAGAGTGAGCGTAGACACTGCGAACAGGAAGCACTTAGACCCCTTCGTTATAATCCTGCAGCTGTACAATTCTATGATGACAACAGGCCATTACTGCTGATGCTTTTAATCCAGACTGGCTTTAACAATCTGTACATAGAGACGGAAAGTAGTTTAGACAGCTATTTCATACTGCTACAAAGAGAACGAAGTGTGGGGTTGGGTACTGATAATGTCAGTTCTTCTATTTCTTTTTCCATTTAAATTTCCGCTCATGATGATTAGTGTTACTTAAAGCTCGCTGAGTTATAATTTTTCCTTGAGCTATAATTTACGATAAAATCCCACGAAATGCAATGACATTGTCGAGCTACAGCAGCCTGTGGTTAATTTTTATGAGAGCTGACTGGAATTTCTTGGAGCATCGGAATATCATGCAGGAAATGTCAAATTGAATGATAATCTCAGTTTAAATTAGGAGCGTGATCACATGAGCACATTCATTTCTTGGCTTCAGATTTCTTCTTTTTCTGAATTTCATTGCATTTTCTGCTTTTTTGGGCAGTATGCAGTGGAGTTTGGCAGGAAAAGATGGGAGTTGGACCATGTGACACGGTCCACTTTGTCACAAGTACACAGTACTCACTCCCCAGTGGTCCACCATGTGCTCATTCCATTGTTTATTGATCCCCAGGCGTTCTGGAAAAATTATTCCAAAGCCACCAATTTGTTATTAAATTGGACCAAGAGCTGGATTATTTGGACAACTAACATAAAGAAGAATCAGGACAATAGAAGTCTGGGCCAACCAGTCATATATACTCTGCCTACAGTAAGACAGGACAAATGGGGAGCTGGCATGCAAGTTCACAGGGTGGAGAGGGGGGTATCTGCGTGTGTGCATGAAAATAATGAGACTGCCTCTGCCAGTATCCATCTTTCCTGTGTATTTTCATTATGGGCACAGAGCCTGGACTGTGTCAAGAGATCAGGGGCGCACAGTTTAAGGCTTTTTGTTGTGATTCAATAGTGGCTCCTGGGCAGACATCAATTAACCATTGAAAAGAAGAAAGCCATTCTTCCGCACAGCTAAAAACCGGCTGATGAGCCCTTTCAAAACGTTTTAAAGACTCGCTATGAGCCTCCCTTGCTGACAGCCAGGCCATGTGGAAATTAAATCATCCTACTGAATCTAAACCAGACACCAGAACAAAATATATTCATACCTCTATAAGACCTCTGAAGCCCATTAATTCTGGTTTTTATGCTCATACCGGCCACATATCACAGATGCAGAAACTGGCCAAATTCTTTAGCAAAGAATTTATAACAGTGTGTCTCGTTGCTCAATAAAACCAGAGCAAACAAAAAATCTCTAGAAAATCAGACGTTTTCTTTTTTACACTTAGTGTTTTACAGTGATATACATCCCTCTGAAGGCCAGCCAGTATCATACACCGACGACATCTATGAGGCCATAGCATTCCCCAGCATTGCTCGGAGCACTCAAACGGAAAACACTCTAATTGATACTATATTAAACTGCAGAATGATATAAAAACCAAATATCTCAAAACAAATCTCAACGTTTTTTGTGTTTTTGTTGCCTGTGATGAACATATAATACAGGCCCACCATGAAGTACAATAAGGTCACTGACTTATTACACTGTATCACAGGCACTTTATAACTGCGTCTGAGAAGATCATTTTTAAATTTTTCCTTTGTGGGAGACACACCGCCATTGACAAAGAGCGACATTTTCTACTGTGCCACGGGCATTCACCCAGCGAAGTGAGCAGGACAGGGGAGCAAATCAAAAGTAAATTATAGCACCATAAACAAAAACTTTGAATGCAGTCCTTACCGGGGAGCAGCGTCCATCCACCAGCGTCACTCACTCCAGGTCCGCCGTGCGCCCTGAGCTCCAGGAGCCCCGGTGCTCCATCTGAGAGCAGCCCGCTGGTCCGCTGCCTCCTCCCCCTGCTGATATCCAAACTCAGTCCGTCAGTCGGGAGGATGAAAAAGAGGGTGTAAATGAGAGAGGAATGTGACGCAGAAGTTTTAATGAACGGGAAAAGTAAAGTTAATTAGGACCAAGTGGTCTCCCGTGCGTCTGCGTCCCCTCGGCCGCTGGACGCGCTCTGCGGTGTCAGGTGCCGGAGTTCAGGCGCACCGGGGAGAGGGAGAGCTGCGTCAAGCCAGCCAGAGAGAGGCGCACCGGAGGCACACGGATTTTACCTTCAAAATAAGACAGTCTGGTCCCGGAAGCAGGTAGTTTAAGAAACCCGTGTGATGTCATCAGGAAATAGGTGCCAGGGACCGACTTCAGGGAACAGAAAAAAGACTTCAGGGAACAGCAACAGTATAAAGAAACAATGGTGTACAAAGCAATGTGGAAATGGCTGTTGTGTTTGGAAAAGGCCTAAAAAAGAAAACAATGTCAGAAAGGCAGGGGTGTTTTTGCCCTAGCTCCAGGAAGTGTGTCCAAGTGTGCGCAGAAGAACGCTCTGTGCCCCCATTGGTCAATATCACAGATGGCATCATGGAAGAGTGTTGAGAGAAGAAATTCTGACGTGCTAGTCTTTTTGTCAAACCGTCCCGAGGAATCCAATGATACACTACACAGGATAAAACAATCAATTGTCACGCCCGATGCCCACTGTCGTTCTAGACGCCCGACGTGCGACTGGTCGGGCTGTCATCGGGCCAATATTTCGCAATCTGAACCCGACTCCCAGCTACTTACTCACTTAGTTTGTGGGCTAATGTTATGTCAGTTTAACGTCGCATCATTTAAACCGTAATCACAAGCAGCCCAGAGGAAAAAAAACAGTCGCGACAGCCTCCTACATGTAATTCTGGACATTGGGAATTTTTGAAACCGACAATATCTCCCACTTGGTTGAAAGAACTACAGACATGCCCACCAACTGTTATCAGCAACCTTCATTTAGGCAGTATCATTTTTTCTTAAAGAAAAAAAAAACCAACAAGTAATCTAGCGTGTTATTCTGAGTGAAAAAAATCTGTCTTTTTTTCCGATAAAAAATGGCAGCATCAAGCAAAGCCGTAATGAGCACTTTGTTTCCATGGCAACCATGTAGCAACAGTTAGCTGCTACTAGGCTAGGCTACATTTACTGAAGTGAACTTGAGATTTGTTGTTGGGCCCCTATTGACCCTCACCATACATGGCAGTTTCATTATTTCCCCAAGCACCCAGAAAACAACCAGTGCTCTAGAGACTGAATAGTTTATTAGTCGATTCACAGATAATTAATTAGGGACCATTTTGAGAACCGATTAATCAATTATCTTAATTTTTTTTTTGCAAAAAAAAGTGTTTTTTGACTGCTAGTCAGACGAAACAAGCAGTTTGAATATGTTTATCTGGACTTCAGGAAAGAATGTTGGGCATTTTCCCCTAATTTCTGACATTTTATACACTAAACAATCAATTGATTATCAAATAAAATAATATTCAGATCTGTTGGTTGGTTGCAGCCTTACAGTTCTCCTATGATATTTTAAACCTACCTTGCTCAAGGTTTTCTGGGTGTTCACTTGACAGACAGAAAAAATAAAAGCAATTTGATAAAACACAACTTCACAAGAAATAAACACAATGTAAACTAAATATATATTAAACAAGATAAACTGAGACCGTCAAAGCTGATATTGAACTTCAGTGGTGCAGATTTTCTGAAAAATTTTTGATTAATGAAATTAGGAAGACCCAAATGTTATGGAGTAAACCCTGGACTTTTGGGGCCCCTGGGGAGTCTCGGGCTCGTAGGCAGTTGCCCGTTTTGCCTGGTTGGTTCTCCAGCCTTGGAAATGTTAAATCACACAGACTAATGTTGAGTTAATTTGAATAACTCAAAAAATCAAATAATAATATTCAGAATATGGCACTGTATCCTCTCCAATAACAGTTTTATTTTGAAAGTTTTGACTGAAGAACTTTATTCTTAATACTGGATAACTTGACGCTGACAGAGTCAGAGCATGTGACTTGTCCCCTCTCCTCCACCTCACAGTACACCCCATCCCAACATCCCTCTTTCTGTCTCTGCCTGGCAGTTATCTCACCATCCAAGGACCCGGACAGTGTGTGTGTGTGTGTGTGTGTATTTGTGTTTTTGCCTGTGTGTGTGTGTGTGTGTGTGTCTGTGTGTGAAGGCGGAGAGTGCTGTCACATAAGAGTTGAAGCTCCACAGTCACACTCAGCAGGGGTGTCGATTCACAAAACCCAAAAGTGTGGCAGAGCACCAACCCAATACCTTGAAATCAGCTTAGGTGTCAGGGGAAAAGGGATTACTAATGAATGATATTATACTACATAATTGTTTACTTTTACTTAAGTAAAGTAAACCAAATTAAAGGTTTACTTAAGTAAAAGTATAGAATACAACAAAGTCAAAATATGCCCACTCCATTACAAATACAAATGCTGCATTCGAAATTTTACTTAAGTAATAGTGCAAAGGTTTAATCAGCAAAACATTAAAGGTAAAAGAAGTCATTATGCAGCATTTATTGATTTAATCCTTTATTTAAACAGGTAGATAGACCTGTGTACAAGAAATAAACCTATACTGTTTAAAGACATGACAGACACACAGAAAATTCACACACACGTTGCATTAGTTTCACAAATTGCTGTAAAAGCAATTATAATTGGAATTACAAATACTTGGGTATAGTCTAGTAGAGTCTTAAAATCTGTGAAGTGAATTGAGAGATTTTATTTTGAAAGATTTTTGCAGCTCATTCCATTTGTAGGCAGTAGAGTAGCTGAAACCAGTTCTTCCAAGCTCAGTTTGCACATGTGGTACAGCTAATGTTAAAATATCCTGTGACACTGAAAAGTACTGTATTTACATGAGACCAGAGAGCAGAGCTAACGAGGCAGTTTTTGCCGTGGTGGATAATACATAAATAACACACAATGCAACTACAGTATATGCAAATCATGTTTTTTTTTATTACTGGTAAAGTCACATTACCAGTAATGGGATGTTGTATAGCTGGTCAGGGTGGATTTATTGAAAGATAGTTTAATCTATTCCTCCGCATTATATTTTATTAGCTTATTATAAGTTTTTGGTCAAACACCTGCACAGTAGCTACTAACTATGGCTGTTAAACCGGCAAAAATTTAGGAGTAAAAACTAAAATTTCTCTCTGAAATATAGTGGAGTGTAGGTGTAAAGAGGCATAAAATTAAAAGTCTTAAGTAAAGTACAAGTACCCCAAAACTGGACTTATGTATGTATAGCCTACCTGAGTAAATGCACTTTCTAGCATTGTCCATAATTTATTTTCACTTGATATATAACTATAGGATATATATATATATATATAACATGATTTTTCTTATGAACTTTCATCAAAGAAAAGAGGTATATATTTAAGTTTAGGTGAGACTGCAGTGATACCAACAAAGCAGAGAGTGAAAAAGGAAGAATAAGTATCCCAAATGTCTTGAAATATAGCTGAAATTCAACTACCGCTCATTTTTCTGGGGGCTCCATGCAGTTCCCTAAAGGCCCCCATAGCGGTCCTTGGATCCCACTCTGGGAACTAATATTAGAACGACAACATACAGTAAGTCTAAGCAAATAGCTTGCAGGGAGCACTGGTTTTAAATGCTCTCCTGCTAATTTTTCTAATATCTACATATGGCCTCCAAATAAATTTCTGCGGATGTTATGTTTGATGTTTACACTCCATTAGACAGAAAACTAGAGTCCCATGGTAGTGGCTCTCAGAGACTATAACGCTCATTACATGGTAGAAAACAAATTTGAATGTATTAAAATTAGACGAGCAACTTCGGTATTCTTGGATCCAACTACCGGGGCAAAATATTTAAAATTTGGTCTATTGTGCTGGATAAGCCATGTTATTACCTAACTCAAAATTATTTATCCTCTGTACAGCAGGCATTTTCAGGCATCTCAGACTCAGCCTGTCGGGCTCAGCACCGCATTGACAAGGTGTGTTGGGACTGAAATGTAACAAATTTTGGTGGAGGCGCGATGGCCCACCAACTCAACTTGAGCCGGAAATTCACACTAATCCCAATAAATGTACAACAGATGCAAGAGGTCTGGAAGGAGGAGAGAGACCGGAGGAAATTAACGGGAATACCTGATGTTCTTGGTGAGATTTGAGATCCCCCATAGAGACACTCCATGCACATGGTCGGTGTGTATGTTGCTGGTTAGCTACAGCTAATGTCTGTACAGATGGCTGTTCGGGACAAATAAACAAAAACTGCAAAAATACTCCTGCAGTTAAATTTGCACAAATAGTGCAAGCTGAAAAATTTGGTTCCCATTTATTCAGTTTTCATCACTTTATCAGTCTCAGCTGTACTTAGGCTAAGCTTTGAGCTAATTTCACATGCTATATGTTATTTAACATTAAATGTACACAGTTGGCTTAAGTGGTATTTAGAATGATAGCTTATTACCCTGCTAAAATTATCTTTGCTTGTACGTTTTAGCATGTAAGCATGTTAGTGTAAGACTCAATCAATAAGGCTGAGCCTGAAACTTTAGTATAGCATGCTATGGTTGCATTCATCTCAAAGCACAACTGATGTTGGCGGGAATCCTGTCATTGGTTTTATAAGAACAGACATGGGCCAGTTAAAAACCTGAATAAATGAGTGGAGAAAAACAACAAATGCAGATGCCTCCGTACAGGTCAATTAATGGTTTAAGGAGTACCAACATTATTTTAGACTGATATGTTCAACAGCACTTTCCAAACACCAAATGAAGGAATATCGTTTGGAAAAATGGGATCCATCCCTAAATTCCAGAGATTTTGAAAATATATGACAAAGTGGTGGCTCAGCGCCTTCCTAAGACAAGTTATGTCGTTTGTTTTTTTCTTTAAATTGAGTATTTTGTAATGAACTAAAGTGGACCAGCAGAAGCTGTGACCCGTTGGTGGCGCCAGGTGAAAAGTCAGACGATAACCAAAGTCAATCTGATTCAGCCTCTGGAGCTTCAAATGTCCGCATCAAATATTATTCATTTCACTCTCGATGTTGGACTGATACACGGACAAGCCAACAGACTGAGGGACTGCCTCACCACTGGTGTGGCTAAAAACCAAGATTAGATTTCCACTCAGAGCAGGGAAACACCGTTCAAGATATATAGGACACATTCAACCATACAAACACTCACATAGATTTCTCTGGTGAGAGATCTTAGTCTCCAAGTGAAGAAAAAAACCAATGAGCACTGTAGAAAGCCTCTGTGTATGTGTGTCTGAGTGTGTGTTGGTAGTAATAGGTTGTTATTGGGTCTCCCAGGCTCTGCTTTTCCACTCCCACTCCCGTTCATTTTCCCTCTCCTTCCACCTCGTCTCATCCCTCTCACACTTACTGTCTCGTGTAACTCATGCAAGACCCTTTCTGCTCCACAGAATCATTTCATGCATTTTTCACTCCAGCTCTGTCACTGGGGTGTGTTCAAATGCTGGTTTACATTAGTCACTGGAATTCACACACACACACACACACACACACACACACACACACACGCAGAAATACATACCCTATGTTATCGGTTGAGGATGGGTATCTAGGCCAAACATTATTATCAGTGTGTGGTAGGCACCCCTTGGGTGTGTTTCCATGGTGACCATCACATAACATTATATATGGGAAATGTTTTATTCCATGCCATTGTCCCAGATACGCACACACACACACACACTGTGGGAATACAATTACAGATCAATAATCCTGATCGATCATTGAAATTGCCATGACAACCGCCTGAGGGCACATCCTGATACATAGCGTGATCACGCACATACTGTACACGCACACGTGCGCACAAACACATGAGCAGCGTGACACTGAGCCCCGGCCTACTCCTTTACTTGACCTGGTTACAGTAGAAGTACACAAAGAGGTTAACAGGGCACGCACACACACACACACACACACACACACACAAGGCACGGTCAGTGGTGTCAATGTCAACTTCTTAAAGTTTCAGTTTTCAGAGTAGGGAAACAAAGGAGACAACGGTAATTATGTGTCTCTGTTGACTGTAAATCCGTCTCCTCTGCCTCTGAGTCTGTACCTCAATGTTTATTTACACTGCAATAAGTTTCTTAAGGTTACAGCCCACAAATTGCAGTGTAAATAAAGTCTCATAAAATACCTCTTACATATTAAATAATCACAGGTTACATACAAGAGACCAGCAGAAAGTGTAGGAAAAACAGGGTGACAATAGTATTCCAAGGACATAGTTATGGTCAATTTAATTTAGAATTACTAGTAAAAAAAATAAAGTTTTTAAATATGGGATGAGGATCATTCTTGGGTATCCTTTTTTGGGGCTCAGTTAGTTCACCACTTTTTGACATTCACGGCCTTAATGACCTTAATGACCTTAATGACATTGGTGATCTTCTGACTTTTCCTCCGGTGCCACCATGAGGTCGACATTGGTTGGTTTCAAGTGAAATGTCTCAACAACTCCTGGATGGATTACCGTGAAATTTGGTACAGACGTTCACGTTCCCCCTCGGGATGATTTGCGATCACTTTGGTGATCCCTTAACTTTTCGTCGAACACCGCTGTTCGGGGTCAAATTCCAATTTGTCCAAAACTTTGGTTTATGACCAGATACCTGCGAAGCCAATGACATTCCCACCAGCCTCAACTGTAAACTGAGATAGTTAGCGCGGTAAACATTATACCTGCTAAACATCAGCATGTGTGCATTGTCACCCTGATCATGTTAGCATGCTGACGTTAGCATTTAGCTCAAAGCACCACTGTGCCTCAGTGCAGACTCATTGAGCAGCATGTCTGTAGACACTCAGCCTCTTGAAATGACGTTCACTTACCAGTTTATTGTGTACACTTAGATAAAAACGAATGCAGTCCAGTGCAACAGCTCGACGACAAATCCTCCCTTCAGGAAGGTTATAATGTTCCGTTTTCATTGGAACTGTTTTAGAGAGGTAGTGATCGGCCTTATGGTCATTTTGGAGGCTGACATTTGTGGTGCTCTTGAATTGCACTACATTATACTGACAGTTGTTTACAGTATTTAGCCTGCCCTCATTGATATAAATGGGGCTCCTGTCTTGCTACCCAGTCACAATATTACCATATCCAATAATTATTGAATTTGTACTCTGTAATTTGAAAGCATACAATAAAAGTCCCTCTTAAACGCAAAGTTGTTACTCCCTTGTTACCTAACCTTTTTTTTCTTCTTTTTATACGTACATGTGTCCCTGCATAGATAATTTTAGTGTTATTTAAACATATGTAAAAAATATTTACACTATAGTTTGAAGTGTATTATCTAAAAAATTATAATCTAAAATATTTGTCTTTGACTTTGATATGTAAAAAAAAAGTTACGGTCAAAGTGACAAATCAAAGACATAAGTAGCTTTTTTAGCAGCATAATAGGCTGCTCATGCTCAGATATTTTGCTGTATTTGAGGCAAACTTCCAGAGGGAATCTAGCATGCAGCCACACTCCTGACTCACCCTTTTTCATTAGTTGGTGGAATCATAGAAATCTATCAGACAGTACATTTCCACATCCCACCCTCCTCTCTCTCTCTCTCTCTCTCTCTCTCGCCTATATCTCCACCATGTTTGCAAGCATAAACGCACACTGGCCTACACCACTGCACGGGCGATCGTGCACACAAAGCCACTCTTCCGTCAGACGTTACATCTATGAGCACATGGGAGAGTGAGGCGGTGAGCTGGTCACTGGAAAAGCATCTTTTCTGACAATTGGCAGAAATGAAGTTGCTTAGCAACCTTTGGCCTTGATGACAGGAAATAATGTCATGCTTGTAAGACAAAACAGAAGCAGACACACATATACACGGGCAGATAACAGGTGCACACGTGCGCGCACACGCGGGGGCACGCAGACACACACATGCAGAGGGAATCTTGCAGGATGCTAGATGAGAGGAATAATGAGCTGTGATGATAATCTGGGCAGGGGTTAAAACAATGTATTAATCTTCTCTAATGGTCTCACTGATCTCTGAGTCCATTACGGATGACACAAACACACAAACACACGCACACACTCACAAACACTCACACACACACACACACACACACACACACACACACACACACACACACACACACACAGTGCACGGACTAAGCTGAGACTGTGTTTACTGCTGTTTGAGGAAAAATACATCTGCTGCTCTCTTGTTTCCACCTTCTGCCTTCAGCCTGTGTCCTCTGTGATCCGCCAGTCACGCCGTCCCACCGACTGGGTACACACACTTACAACATGCACACACAGACACACAAACACAAACACAATGAAGCTTATTGCCATGAGCTCTGGGAGGGAGAGAGAGTTGGTGACATGCGGGGTTGTCTTTTGGAGATGAAACATATGAGAGAGGATTTTTATTGTCAGTCTGTTTCCCTCCCATGTTAAAAGTTGTCAGACTTACAGCGCCACACAGTGTTCAGTCTGTCTCACTGCACTCGTTTCCTTCTGGGACGTTTTACTTTAATTATTCATGTTTTTAAAGATATGAGCTGTCAAAGGCCCTGATATTCACCATTGTGTCTGAAGGAACTGCTTTCAAGGACATACTCCATCCTTTCTGAAAAATGCAGTTATTTCCAAATATATCTGATGCTCCATGTGCTGCAGTACATCTTTGTGCTTTTATCACATTTATGTGTGGTGCGTGTTTACATCTTATGCGTGGGGCTTCTTATAACAAATATCAGTAGCACTTAATTAAAAATTTAAGACGGTTTAGTGATTATGTCCATGTTGCTGTAATTGCATGGAAAATCATTATTCATATCAAAGCCAGTTAATAAAAAAATAATACATAGAAAGCAGTTTTGTTTTTTGATGTAGTTTTTATTTTTTGTATCAGATTCATAGGGACAATAGTATATGAACTATAATGAACAAAAATCTTTCATCTTAGAATAAAGATGTAATTATTTAAAAAAAAAAAAATTAAATTAGTATCCTGCTGGAAAGGAAAAAAGCTGCAAGTGACTCCACTTTCTTAAAGACAACTTTCTACCTATCCATCCTTTTTATCAAACTATCTGTTTTTTTTTATATCAACCATAAACTTTTTAATTAACCCAGTTGTAGATAATAAAATTTATATAACAGCGATGCACCTGTGATCACACAGTTAGGTGGTGGATGCTCAAAGGAACAAAATGAGCCCCAAAAAAAAACACAGGAAAAAACACAGGAAATTAATGTATGATCTACACATAAATGACATCAAAATCAAGTTACATGACTACCAGTATTTTAATTTTAAGAATACAAAAAACATTGCATTGCACACAAGAAACATGAACACAGAGGATCTAGCAAATTGTCTTGATACTCAGGTTTGAGGTGCTTACACGTTCAGGTAAAATCAATGATGGAGCTCGTTGCACTGAAGTGTGAAAGTTCCCTAGTAATACTATTGTAGAACCTTAGTTACTGTACAAATTAATTAATGGTTTCACTGATTTGCTCATTTATGTTGTGTAATGAAGCTGTTTGATACACTGTGGTAAATGATATATTTTTATAAGAGCAATGCCGCTGTGTCATGATGGACTGTTTCAGTTAGGTTTTATTATTATTAGTCCAGTAGGTAATATATCACTATCAGAACACTATAACCATTATTATGTGCAACATTTAAGTTGCTTATATCCATTGTTGTTTTAAGGGGGCAGTTATGAGTGTAAAGGTAAGATGTTTACCAGTAGCTGAGACTGATGTGAACCCTAAGAGCGTTAAGTTGGGCATGTACGGTCTTGCATGTTGGTGTTGATGAAATATTATCTCAGAAGACTGCGGCCCACTTATTAACCATGGCCGAAAGTGACTGGAGTACGCTACACATGAGGATTTCAGGGTTACACTGTGTTTACATTTTAACAGGAATGAGGTTTTTTCAATATCACTGTGTGTCTTTTATCACTAGTACCTTCTGGTCTCCAATACCATATGAAAAGTTCTAATTACAAACACCTAAAATACTTAACTGTACCACTTAAACACCCAATTTTTCCACTTAGTAAATTCAGCACAACACAGTGCATATAACCTTCATTTGCGTGGCGAGTTCTAACGTTGATAAAATACAACTCTGACGTTTTCATGAGGTCAAAACATTTTAATTAAAAAAAAAAAAAAAAAAAAAACAACAACAAAAAAAAACCGAACAACTTATTTGTAAGAACACCAGTCCCCGAATTTGTCTGTCACATTTCACTTTCACACCGTTGCACACACATTCACTCGCTCACACAACGCGATAGACAGCTACTGCACCTCTTGAACAAAAACATGCAGACTTATTTGCCATTATTAACAAACACATCCTAGATTTATACAATCCAGTATAGCATGAATGCATTAAGGTCTGCTTTAACTTAAAAGAAAACACTGGTGATTTTTGAAGTTTTAGCCCATTAATCACAAATACTAACTGCTAACCATTTCCAGAGTTACATAATCTTCCAGGTAGCTACTGGATTTTGTTTATGTTAGGTTTGGTAGGAAAATCGCTTAGTTAGGTAAGCTATATGAGAATCTTTCATTGCCTTAACTTAAAAAAAAAATTATGGAATGAACTGAACCAATGGCTGCCTAAAAATAAGATTATCAACATAGAAAATGGTTAAGAGTAACGAAAAGTATATGATTTGTAGTTAATGTGCTCAAACATGCATAACTGCTAGTGCAGTCCTTCAAAAAGAGTTTACAACGGCATAGCAATGAAGGTTGTCCAGTATTTAAGCCTTGAACAGCACAGGGGGGTGTGAGCTAAACAAACTGAGGAAAAATGTGAAGCAACAGTTCATCTCTATTTACAAATGAATCAGAGGCAGAGAAACAGCAATTCCTTCTCTACAAAGAAGCAGTCACATCCCTGAGTACAGTTTGTTACTCCTATCATTTAGATTCACTGCCTTGTGACCCGTTATCATCATCAAGTCCATTCTGGCTCTAGGTTGATCACAATAGTGCAGCACAGTATCACTCCTGGGTGTTTTAAGTCACCAATGAGGTTCGCATTAAACATTCAAGAAACCTCAGCAGCGCTCATTATGTGGCAGTCTAGACACAACAAGGTACTGTGTAGGTTTGGAGAGCTGCAGAGACATCAAGTGTTAGAGCAACAGCCCTCCATCAGTGTCGAGGACAGTCAAAGACCTATATCATCCATTTCCTTCAAGGGGCACATGGAGCAGCATGCCAGTGTTAGCCGATATTTCTAGATACATCATTACCTCCGTATTAACAATGAGGGTTACAGATTTTGGCCAGCAGGCTTAGCTAAGCCCATGTTAGCATGGAACCTCCTCTTCTGTCTTCTCCATCTTCTCCTCCTCTTCCTCCACATCTTTGTCTTTGTTCTTTTTGTGTTTCTTTTTCTTGTGTTTGTGCTTATGCTCCTTGTGTTCTCCTTTTTCCTGACCACTGTGCTTCTTGTGCTTTTTGTGTTTCTTGTGTTTCTTGTGTTTCTTCTTCTTCTTGTCCGCTGTGGTGGTTGCCGATTCGCTGTTGTTGCTCAGGCTGGGGCTGTGGGAGGGTTGGCTGAGGGACAGACTGGGGCTGCCACTCCTTCCTCTCTCTGGCTCCGAGCCTTCGCCTTCACTGTAGTCAGGCACGAAAGCGGCCTCGTCTGTCTCACGACCCAAGTCAGAACACAAACGCTGTCTCCTGGGCTCTGGGCCGCGATTCTCCTCACGTCCTCCTCCACCTCTGCCTTCTGCTAATCTCTCCTCCTTCCCTGTCATTCCTCGCCCCTCCTCTCTTCCGCCGCCTCCCCTCCCATCCTCTCTTGCAGCAGCTCTTCCTTCTTCTCTTACACCTCTCCCCTCCTCCCTCGCAACCTTTGTTTTGGTTGATTTGTCAGCATTTGCCTGTGCCACCCTGCCACCCTTACCTTCTTCTCTTGGTGCTCTCCCTTTCTTCTCCTCCCTCACTACTCCTCTCCTCTCCTCCCTTATGGCATCCCGGCCTTCACTCCTGACAGGTTTAAGTGCATCAGTCTGCCCCTCTCTGCCTCGGCTCCTTTGAGGCAGTGGTGAGGGCTCCTTGGGCACACTAACTCCATTTTCCTGCCCCTCTTCGTCATCCTCTCTCTCCCACTTGGAGCGAGGAGGCGGCTGAATGAGTGGTTCCTCCCTGGACAGGCTGGGCACTGGGCTGACACTCGGGCTGCGACCACGGCTGTTCACAGGGCTACAGGGGGGCAGCTCTGCAGGTTTAGAGGATACACTTTTCTGGTCTTTTTCTGAGTCCCGTTTTGTGTCCTGAGTTGATCTAGTAATGAAGAAAAAACAAACGTGTTTAGGGTAATAGAGGAACACGACTGGGTATGTACTTCTTCACCCAATAACCAATGGGGCTGTGTATAGTTCAAAATATTTTGATACCAGGGCCGATATGATATCTCAGTTTTGGTACTAATACCAAAATTATACCTTTTTTCAATACCTTGCTTTGAGGAATATTAACATTTTGCTACAAAGCTATTTTTTCCTCGGGCTGCAATTAACAATTATTCTCATTATCAATTATTCTGCTGATTATTTTCTTGATTAATCTATTAATCATTTGGTCTATAAAATGTCAGAAAAAAGTGACAAAGTAAAAAGTGACCAATGCCCCGCGTGAGTTGTTTCAATTGTTTCTTTTCTTTTTTTTTCAACTAACTAAAACCAAGATATTCAACTATTACTGTCACATCAGACAAAGGAAAGCAGCAAATCCCCACAATTAAAGAAGGTGGAACTAGAGGATTTTGGCACTTTGGCCCTTTGGCATTAAAAGATTTAATTTCTGTCAATCAATTAATCAACTAATTGTTTCAGCTTCATTTCTTTCATGTAATATAGGAAGCCTAAGGGCCAGGATACACTCAGTCAGAACTAGTTCCACATCGGGTGACAAGGTAGCCGTCACAGAAGGGGTAAGTAAGGGGTCAAGTGGCAATTTACATTCAAGTCTGTCCAGACTCATAACACATGTAGTGAAGACTTTGAAAGAATGTAATAAAAATGTATTGTAAAAATGTATATTTAACTTTATTTTGTCATTATTAGCATTTGAATTTATGTGTTATGTGAGGTCATAATGACCTTGACCTTTGATCACCAAATTCTAATCAGTTCATCCTTGAGTCCAAGTTTGTGCCAGATTTAATGAAATTCCCTCAACACGTTCCTGACATATCACGTTCACAAGAACTGGATGGAGGGTTGGACGGATGGGAAATCTGAAAACAAATTGCCTTTGGCCACGACTGTCGCCCGTGCAGAGGAACAAAAAGAGAGCTGAGAGAGAGATTTTAATACCCTGGTTCTTTTCTCACCTTCGCACAGCGGAAACTGGGTGTGAATGTTGGATTGTTAGTTTCGGAAAGTTACAGAAGTGATCAGACACGGGCCTCACTAGTCTGATGTCAGAAAGTTGTTTGAGGATGGTATTTCCAAAGCTGTTCAACCAGCTATTCAGCCAGTATACTGGCCTCTTAAACTTTCCTCAAATTGTAAAGAAACTGTTCAAGATTTTGGAAAATGCACTTATATACTACATGAGAATATAGATTCCATTTACCAAAAAACTAAATGTTGAGCTATTCGGTTAAATATAGTCTTGACACTAACAGCCGCACACTAACTGTGCCTAAATAGTCTAAAACTGGGGACATTACGAACCATTGTTAATTCTGGCAAAATAGTTCATGTCAGGTTTTCGTACTCAACAGTTTTCAATACTTGTGGGACGCATTTTGGTTGGTACCAAAAGAAATGATGAGTTTTGATACCTATCCCTACTAACTATAAACCATTGACAAGTTTCAAATTATCTGTATTTCCAAGTCTGTTTTCTGTCCCACTGTTAAAGTTAAACAGCTTACAGAAAATAAACTTTGACCCAAAACTAGTGTATTTCCAAGCAAACTACTCATATGAACTTTGATTCTATTATTATCCTGAAGGAAATTTGGTTTGAGAGGCACAACAGACTCACCTACTGGAGCTCACAGTTTGGCTTGTCAGAGCCTTTCGGCTGATCCTGGGTTTGCTCTTCACAACAGACCCCTCAGAATCTTTCACTGCTGGAAGATAAGGAAGGAGTAGTGATGGGAACACAGATTTAATCAATGCATAATTAGATGGCACGAGACAAAATCAAAGTTATCATCTCCTCACACACCCATGCACTCATGAAGTGATTCCAATTACCTTCTCTCTGAGCAGAAGCTGGTTTCTCTCCTGAGGGGACACTCCTCTCTGTTCTGTCCTTGGACACACTCCTAGGAAATGAGATAATATAATTACACGTATTACAACTATGTTTACAGATAAAACCACTAAAATCATGCTTTTTTTCTGTCACAGATGTGGATAGTGGTTTGACAAGCAGGAGAGAAATTCATTTAACAGACCTATCAGATTTAGCAGCTCTTTCTGACCCTTCGCCCCTCTCCTTAGAGGACATGCTTGGTTTCTCCTGATGGTCTGCCGGTCTCCTGGTGGTGGCTGATTTCTCAGCGATGGTCATTTTATCCAGACAGACCGACCTCCCTCCTCCACTTCCACCACTGGAGTTCCTTCGTTCTGTCCTCATTGACCGCTCTCCTTCGGTGTCTCTCTCCACTGTAACTGCTGCTCTGTGTGAGCCTGACCCGGAGACTCTGTCCCTCTCTCTGTCAGAACCCAGACCTCTGTCTCTGTCTCTTTCTGATCCAGAAGCTCTGTCTCGCTCTCTATCCAGTCCCAAACTTCTGTCCTGCTCTCTGTCTGAGCCCTGCAGTCTCTCTCCAGCACTCCCTGGTCTCTCTCTGGAGACTGCCCTCTCAGCAGATGTAGACCGCTCCTTTCTTCCAGATCCTTCTGTTGTACTGCTAGGTCGGTCATCTTCAGAGATGTTAGCAGCAGCTGGTCGGTCCGAAGTGGACGTTGTCTTCTCAGGACCTGATGGTGCTCTGTCTGAGACTGCTGTCTCAGTGCTGCCTTTTCTCCCTAGATCTCTGTTTAACTTGATCCTCGTCTGGGTCAGTGGCTTCACCTGGAATTGGACAAAAACATATAAAAAAAACGTTGAGGGGGTTTTGCTTTGTTAGAAGCCAGGGTTTCTGCAGAGTTCACCAAATTAAATTTAAGACTTAAAGACCCTTTTTAAACACCACAGTGTGCAATTTAATACTCGTTTCACCTGTAATACTGACCAAAGTATAAAAGATATCAATGAAAACCAGTAGGGATGATATGACCTACAATTATTTCCCCACGTGCATGAATTTAATGACATCTGTCACATTTTTGTCGATTTCTCCCATACTGTTCATAACAATAATTCAATATAGAATCATTGCATCATTATACACGACCTGGACCCAAATAAGTGGCATAAAGGGATGAATTAATGGATGGATTTATTTACCAATTAAAAATAACTTATTTATTGATATGAATTTAATGTAACATCAAAGGTGTGGTACAATTGTACTGGAGATTTTCCAGGCCGTTAATACCATCGAAAGCCTTAAAAAATTAATTAATTAATTTAAAAAAAAAAAAAAAAAAACTCAATTCCAAGAGTTTTCCAGAACTGCAGACCCCATGAGAAACACCCCGTACTTGATAAGTATGATAATAAGTTCTGTAATAACTTGGTAAGTAATGGTTATGATTAATATGTCAATAAGCAGAAAAAACACACTATAATGTGGTTCTAAGCAAATATAAGTCTTTATCAATGTATTTAACAACAACTATATGTGGTTCTGTGGGCACCCATAAGTGGAAGATGGTGCATAAACAGATAATGAATGACAACATAATAAAACAGTTGTAATAGAAAAAAAATGGGATAAATTTATGGGATAAATTTTAACTGCTGACAAATAATGTACATTAATAAAGAATTAAAATGTCAATGTAAATTGGGGGACTTAAAGTGTTATCGAAATCAATCATTAGTGGCAGTTCTAGTGACGATGTTAAATTTCTTTATAAATTCAAGAAAACATCCCACTGACAGAGATTTGCATAGTGATTGGGCTAAACTGTAAAACTATAAAAATGCCATCCTGAACCAATGCAAAAAAAAAGAGTACACATAAGAGATGTGTCTGTATGGAATGACCTCCCAGAGGACTTCTCGAGCAACAGACCCACCTGCAGGTCCATTAGAGGTCTGATGGACCCCCGATCTGCGTCTCCCCGGCCCATCTCACGGCTCCCTGTTAGGGGAAGAAGACCAGGTCTCTCTGAAGAGGGTGGGAGTCTGTGAAGCGGGGGCTGGTGAGACATGTGTGAGTGGGAGATGATATCACCACCACCCCCTAACCCATCTATCCTCCTCAGCTTTCCAGGAGGAGGTCCGAGTAAAGACCGGCCCTCCTCTCCCATCCTCCTTCGACTGTCCACTGGGGAGGGGGGTCGGTGGAGGAGTGGGAGTCTGTGTTGATGTGGTATGGAAAGGAGACCTCCACTCGGTGGAAGATCTCTTCTCCCTCGAATGTCGTGGCCAGGTCGAGGGCCATCATGAAGAGAGGGATGAGGTAGAGGCAGGTTCTGGGAGGACAGAGGAGGGGTCTTAAGCAAGGGAGGCCTCACTGCAGAGCTTTTGCTCTTTTCTCTTTTAGGGTTAGTTGAGTTGAAAGCATCTTCTGGCTTGGCTTTAATGGTCTTTAACGGTTTAGCAACAGAGGAGGAAGAGGATGAAGAGTCTCTCTTTTTGAACACCACTCCTTCTCCAGTCTTTTTCTTCACTTTTTCGCTCTTTACCTTCAAACCCTCTGTCTTCACTTTAGCTTTTACCTTCTGACCCTTCTCTTTCTTAGTCTTATCACACTGAGTCTTTGATGTGGCCTTTGTTGAGGGTTTAACAGGTGTGGCAGTGCTTTTAGAAGCTGGAGCTTTAGTGGTTGCAGCACCAGATGGAGGCTTTGAGGAGATGGGTGGCGTTTTAGTGAGTGAAGGTATTTCATCCATTGGTTCGTCTCTGACAGGAGTAGCATCACCTCTGTCCACTGACTGATGTGATGGTTCTGGTTCCTCCCCAGTCTTTTTCTTTTTTAATTTCTTTGTCTTTTGGACTTTAGCACTGGACTTGGTCCCTGATGAGGAAGAGGATGGAGGAGGTAGAGCACCTCTCTCTTCTCTCCCTCTTCTTCCTCTCCCCTGGGGGGAGTAATCTCTGGATAATGGGGACATTCTGTCCCTCTCCCTGTCTCTGCTGCCACGACCTCTGTGATGCAGTGAGGGATGTTGGTTGTCGTAGTCTTTGTAGTACTTGTTGTACCAGTCTGCGTACTCCTTTTCCCACTGTCGATACCTTTCTCTCTCCCAGCGCTCATGGCCTCCAGGACTTTGTCCCTTCAGTTCATACGGTGGTAGCTCCCGAGGAGGTGGCTTCCGTCCCCCAGGGCTACGGCTCCGGTAGCCACCAGGGGAGCGAGACCGTGACCTAGACCTGTAGGGTCCTGCTCCTTCTGCTCCCTCCCAGCCTCCACCCCGATACGAGGGAGGAGACCTTGGTGAGCCAGAGCGCCGATAGCCATAAGACCTTGAGCGGGAGCGGGACCTTGTCCGTGAGCGCCCATAGCTGCGTCCATTGCGTCTGGAATAAGGGGAGCGGGGATATGACCGGCCATGGGAGCGTGAACGGGAGCGGGATCGACTGGGAGAATAAGAGTAAGACCTGGATCTTGATCTCGATCTGGATCTGGATCTGGATCTAGAGCGAGTGTAAGGAGAACGGCTGAATGGAGAGCGACTGTATGACCGGGACCTAGAGAGGGAAATGGTTGAGAAGAACAGAAGGAAACAAAGGGAGAAAGAAAGCAGATTATGCATAAAAAAAAAAAAAAAAAAAAAAAAAATGGACAAAAAAGGTGAACCCACTTACACACTTGTAATGTAAGAACTAAAACCAATTTTGATATGTGGGACAAAGACTTACCTGGAATACTCTCTTCGGCTCTTTCTTTGGATTTCTGTACTATAAGCTCTTTTTGTTAAGTTCCAATTCATCCAGTTTGGATGTAACTCTGTGGATACAAAAACAAAAACATTGAAACATTCAAAACTACTCCAGTGCTCAGAATTTTTATCTGACTGAATTCATATTCCCAGCTCTGAGTGATGTTTAGTCATATTAAGCAATAGCTGTGTTGCTTGAAGACCCAAAGACAAAAAAAGAAGAAACAACAACAATAGCTAGCCTCTTTTGTCTGACTGAATTCAAATTCTAGCCCTCCAAGATGATGATGGGAGGCACCTTTACCTGATGGGCTTGGGGCTTTTGGGAGGAAGGGGGATAAATCGTGTCCAGGGGCATAAATAGGCTGGTCACAGGGGTCAATAGAAATAGGAGGAAGAAATAGATCTGTAAAGGGTGTAAAGAGGGGTAGGGAAAACAATAATAATACATATCAAACAAATACACCATTATCAGGTGATCAAGGTGGACTCACCTGTGATCCACTTTCTGAGGTACCTGATGAGCCTGGTGTCACAGTAGGTTCTGGATCTGTCTCACTACAACATAAACAAGAAGAGACACATTATGACTAGTCAAAATGGCTCTTCACTACGAACGTAATGTCTTGAGTGTGTGGTTTCATGCAGGTGTACATACTATCTAAGACTAAACTTACCCTGGTGGGGGTGGTTCACCCTGGCTGCTGGAGTGTATGGGAGAATGGTGGTCAACAACAGGTGCAGGGGCTGGTGAAGCATCTTGACCTTCGACAGCAGTGACATGAGGAGGAGTAGGAGCAGCAGTAGTAGCAGAAGTAGGTGCAGGGGGCTGGACCTGTGCTTGAGGGGCGCTGGTGGTTACACTTGTAGAAGGAGGGTGCGTGACATTAGCCAGCAGTGGGTCCTGCTGTCTTGAGTGCAGAGGCCTGGCCAACAGAGGGCGTGGTGGCGGCAGGGATGCATGTTGGACCTGCTTGCGTGCATGTTTGGTGTATCCTGTTTCATTCTTAAAGTTGTTCACAGCCTACATGAAGAAAAACAGATGATACATCATTTAGAAAGACATATAGTAGTTTTGCTTTGAGTTCAAGTAAAATTAACCAAAAATATACAACGCATCAAAATGCATGCATTTGAAGGGGTCACCTGTCGAAGAAATTTGTTGGCGATGAGATTATCAGGTGAGACATCTGACTGTTTGCATGTGAAGCAGATGTGTTCCTCTGAGTCCAACAAGGCAGTCCGGATACCTGAAAACAAACAGTCCTTAATTAGTTGAAAGCTAACATTCATTTGACCAACAAATACACAAAAACTAAAACTCATTTCTGACTAAAAGAACTTCCCCTCAACCTGCCTTGTCTACATATATTTTAAGTACATAATTTTCTATTTGTACAAGAGTAACTTTTGACAATCACAGACTCATCAAAAATGAGTGAACAAATGTAGCATGTCCTGGATTCTTTGCATAGAGATTTTTGGTACTAAAACACATTACCACTAAGAACTCACAGTCATCGCAGTAACTGTTTCCACAGCAGGGTATAACTACGGCGTCTGTCATCAGGTCATTGCAGATTGGACACAAGAGCTCGTCAGGGATTGGGTCTGAATCGTCCTCAGATGATGACTGGTCGTGTGGAACAAAGGGAGGTCGCTCCTTCTTTCCTTGTGCATACGCTTCCCTGTATTAACATATTTTTTTTTAAATTTGAGGGCTTAGCAAAAAGAAAGCAACAACGATAAACTTGTGTGTTTGTGAATACTTATCAAGGAGGACAGACACAAAATGGGTTATGACAAAGACAAATATGACACTGCTTAATGTACCATACAAATATACTAAATAGTGTGTATTTGCGGGTATCCCTAATTGACACGTACGCATCTATTGCAGGTATTGCATATTCTCCGGTGCTGGTCAACATGGCTCCTTTGGTGCCCGGCTCTGCTTTCACCATGAAGCTCTGAGGAATACCCTTACTAATCCTTACTGGCTTGGGTCCCTCCACACTCTTATCCTGGACCTAAAACGTGAAAAAGAAAACAAAATGATCATCATTGAATGATCATCATCATTCAAAAACCTAAAATCCCTTCTTTCTTAGAAATTATACTACAATGTAGTAAAAAACTAACTTTTGATGATAAAAATTATATTGCACATGATAATTACCATCAGCATGGGGCATTGTCGAATGTAGTGACCAGCCTTTCCACAACGAAAGCAGGTATAGTGAGCAGGTGGCGGTCCAACTGCCTTCTTGGAGTAACTATAGAGACAAGCAGAGTCCATTTTTTAAAAACTATCTGCAGATAGTGAATTCTGTTGTCTAGAACTGATTAATGATATTAAAAAGTGAAACAAAAAATCTGACTTTAATCAAGCACAAGAGCAAGGTGTTGATGTGTGTGTACTAACTGTATCGGGTCATATTCATGGTTGGACTGAGACATCATGGCTTTAATCTTGTCCTCCTCTGATGCATTTGCGTCAACCAGGTTAGCAGTCTAAAACACGTGATGAAGAGAGGAACAAAGAGAAAAGTAGGACATCAACTTCACATGAAAAGAAAAGGACATAAATATTCAACTTAGGAAATATCTTCTTGAGGTACAGCCAGCATGTACAGAAACACTACCTTGGCAAGTTGGGCGAGTGACAAAGAAGGAGAAGAATCAGTCTGCAGAAGAATCAGAGTACAGATATTAAAGGTGTTAACATAATTTCTAATTGATATACAGTGGAAGATAAGAGCCCAGATAGTTCCCCACCACATCTGTGTCCAGTCCCTTACAGTCTCCAGTCTTCGCAACAAAGTTAAAGCCTTTGTCGAGTACTCAAAGTGTATGAAATAATGCAAGTATATGAGAGAGAGCATTTAAATCTAGACATGATTTACTAAACTTGTGCACAATGTTCATCCCTCTACTGACGGTGTTGTGTCATAATCTAGAAAAATTTAATGCTGTGAAAGCTTCATCAAGGGCTATATATTTTAAGAGCTGTTTACATGGAAGAAATCTAAAGTTTTGAAGAGTATATTAAGAAAATATCCAAACATGGGAAAGTTATCTACAAAAAAAGTGGATTTTTAAACAAAATCAACAAGAGTTTTATGTCAATTAAGTAACCCTTCTTTTTAAAACTTGTACTTGTGCTGAAGAGAAGGTCTATTCCAATGCCAGCCGATATAAAAGTACTACAGCTTATATACAAAATGCAATTTTCGTGCATTTAGTTCTATTTATCGGATTGTCACTACGTGGAAGTCCTAAAGAACTTTAACAACACTAAACTGCAAAAAAATTAAGTTGCATTAACATTTAACTAGAGTAGCAAACTTTAACTGAAACTACTCTTCCATATATACAAGTCTATACCTGCTTACACTCTGAGCCTTTATCCTCTAAGTATAGTGGTGTCCAAGATCAAACATCAAACATTTCTCGCTATTAAGGCTTTGTCAGCAATTCAAAATGTACACTACTGGCACATCCTTCTATAGAGATCCTAAAGCCTCCCCTGCTACTTAGGGAGAGGGTGATCAAAGGGATACTTGACATTTAATTTTAGCATGCAGTTTCCCTCCGCCAGGCCACAGTAATTTAAGATTGTTGCACTGGCTTGTCAGAGCTTGTCATGACTGTTAAGAACTCTTATCAAAACCAGTTTAAGACTGCTTTCTCTAATGAGCTAGCAAAGAGTGGTGCCAAGTTGTTCAAATAAAAAAAATGCAAACACTTTAAAGTGTCAAACATGTAGGGCTGATAAGGCACAAATGCAAAGATGTTTCTTGAAATAAAAATTTACTAACTAGAGCTGTCAAGTATTCCTTCAAATTGTTCCTTAAAAACAGCCATTACACCACTACAGAGCGAAGGGTGAAAAAAAGGGATGTCTATGTAATGCAGGTAGGGAGTCAATGAACCACTAGAAATAAGTCTCACGCATGGTCAAAAAGTCATACTTTACAACAGCAATCAAAATGGCTGCTCATCCTAATTCTTGTGAAAAAAATCTTAAAGTAAACAAACAAGCAGGCGGGGTGGGTTGTCCATCACGATATGCAGGGCTCGGAGGAAAGACTGGGTATTGCAGAATACTGTGGAGGGAACACACAGGGATCTGGTGCAAGCGGTTCTGACACTGAACCACTGAACAACTTTATTGACAGGTTCTGCAGCTTACAGCTTACAGGACACACTACACCAGTATACTTCTCACTGCAGCAACCATGGAAGGCCTCTAAAGATTAACAAGATGTTTACTTTACTGATAATGTGTCATTGTACTTTGTGATCATGTCACAACATTGTATGTCAGTGGCCAAGTCACAGCATCTCACTTATTAAAACTAGCTTCTTACTGATGCCCCAAACCACAGTTGAAACAATACACTTTGAACTAGTACCTGCTTCTTTTTAAAACAGACACTTAAGAATCTGAATTAATTCAAAGTATTTAACTCAGTAGGGTGAAATCTGTGAGCCTTTAAGGTTTAAGGGTTATGTGCAGTCCATACTCAAAGCACAATAGAACATCTTCATGGTGAAATTGTACAGGACAAAACAATTGACATTGGTAAATGTAACTGAACACAGATTTGAGTATATTAAAGTTAAGCAGGGTAAGCTTTCAAAATAAAAATCACTGGCGAGTCTCTTCCACGCACACAACTTTAGTCTTGTAACTGTAATCAAAGTTAATTACAATCAATTCCAGCCACACTTTACTTCACTGGGTTCTTATACCACATAATAAATAAAAAATTTTCACACAAAATAAAATGACAATGAATTATCAATACAAAAATACCATGTTTTCCTTTTACAAACCCCTTTAAAATACATTTGCCTGGCCTGAAGCAGGCTACAAAACCATTTCATTATGAAATACAGTCATTAACAGTTTAAATGATTTCTCAGTCAATTATAAAGTGGCAACAGTTAAACAGTTGGTCAGTTCAGAGCATTCAAAAACAATGGTGGCTAGTCTGTTGTTTCTCTTATCAACCTCATCTCATTCAGCCACAATTTTTAAGTTTAATCTGCTAATTTCAAAACAGAAACAGAAAACCAGGGGTTTTATTTTAGAGAGAAACAACAAACTACTTTAACTGTGGTGACTCCAGGAATCCCTCCCCAAAAAGACATCATATAACATATAGGGGTTGAGCTCTCAACACGAATGTAGTCAACACACGGTGAACAGAAGATACACAGAGCTCGTTCATTGTTGACAGAATGTTTTCGAGAAAGGTGACTAAAGCCAGAAAGAGGGGGAGAGAGTGAGAGGTGAGAGGAGGAGGAGATAGTGTTGTTTTTGGGTTTGTTTTACATACGGGTCTAGAAGATCCCACCACAGCTGTGTCAGAACGATCTCTGCAGAAACAAACACAGGACAGAAAGAAACCATCAGTTACTAACATAACACCATTGCCAACTTATGACCAACTTCAGGATCAAGTTTTCAACTATAACTGTTTATATAAATATTTGCAATCTATACTTCAAAGAAAATGATAGGAATTCTATTGTAAACCTATTCATAAAACTGTTAATTATTAGTGTTTGTACTGCTCAATCATGATTCAAGTGATAACTTTATACATACACAATGAACGTCCTGCCAGCAGGTTTTACTCCACCGATTGGAGTACGGCGGACAATCACGGATGAGTGTTTCGGGATGTGGGCTTCATCATCTGTGTATTCTACAAAACATGAGACACAGATCATTAGAAAACAAACACATAGCATGATGACGCCTCAACAATATTGCCAAAATTCATTCAGTAGAATACATGCCATTTATGGGCTTTGGGTGAAGATGACTAAACAGATGCATAAAGTAAATCAGATGTGTAAAGACACTGACTAAACACAAACTGCCATAGCAACAATTTCCATCTTTTTTTTCGTTAAGTAAGAGCAAAACAAGGGGTTTTGGGTGAGCTTATGAACTGTATCATCTCACAATTTCAATACAATACGTGTTTTTTAAATATATGTTTCTTTTATATCACCTGTGAAATTATGCAGCTAATACTCGTGATATTAGACTCTGTGGTAATGGAAGGTCATTACCATATTTTCTTGGCATTGTAAAGTATTTACACATTTCAAAAGAAACATGGCTCAGGAGATGGTTAGTATAGTTATTTTAGACAACAAGTGGCGCAGAACCCGCAAAAAATCGACAGACAGGAAATTAATCTGGAGCCATTTTGAAAATTGATTAATTGTTTAAAGTCATTTTAAAGAAGCCTCTCATGTGTTTGTATTGTTTTTATAGTCTTCTATTATTAGCAAACATATTTTGGGGGGTATATTTTGGACTATTGAACAAACAACTCAAGCACTCTGAAGACACCAATTTAGGCTCTGGGAAATTGCAATAAGCATTTTCCCCTATTTTCTAACTTTAAGAATTATATAAACTCGAGCTGTAAATAATGATTATTTTCAATATCAATTAACCAACTGATTATTTTTTCAATTAATCGATTATTTATTAAAATGTCAAGAAAGAGTTGTAAAATGCCCATAAATGCCCAAAAAGCATTTTTTTTGGTAAATACCCAAAAATACTTAGTTTACAATGATGTATAACAGAGAAAAGCAGGGAAATTTTCATTTGAGAGGGTAGCAGAGGCTAGAGAATAATTTGCAGCGTTTCACTATTTTTGCTTAAAAATAGTCAAATGATAATTCTAAAAATAGTTGGTCATTTTTCTGTCAATCCACTAATCGCTCCATCCCTTCTAAAAAGCCACATAATAAATGGAGAAGACAATTGAACGATTAATAGTACAAATAGTCCTTAATTGCAGTCTCGTAGTGGTGTAATATATATTCTATTACCTTTCCCAGACATTTTCCCACCAAATCTAACGTAAAGAAAGACGAAAATGTCTATCAATTACTGCTACTCCCAAAAATAACGGATGACACGTTTGTCACGCATTTTGTAATGTGTCAGCTGGTTAACATACCTTCTCGAGTCTGCGCATTGGTGATCTGCAGGTCGCAGTCTGTGGCCTTGAGGCGCTCCCGGGCCATAATCTGCCTTTTAAGCTCGCTGAGAGTAATATGCAGCCCATCGAAAGTTACTGTGTTGTAGTCCAGTTTGGCAGAAAACTTATAGTGAACACACGACATTTTTACAGGTCTAAGCACTTAACTCAATCAAGCACAAGGTAAAAACAAAAAACACAGGCCTGGTATAACAAAATAAACAGCGTCAACACTGAACACAGGAGGCTAAATTTGGTGACTTTAATAGATAAACCTTCTTTATATTGGCTGAAACACTGGACAAAGAAAGGACTAAAATGGGGAAGGGTTCAGCTCGCAGATAGCGACAGAGTCCTTGTTAATGCCAAAGAAAAAGAATCGAGGTGTGAGGCCAGAGCGCCATTGGGCGGCGCCGTGTGCCTCGTAAGTTCTTTAAAGTCCGATAAAACACAACAGAATGCCACAAAATCCAGGAGAGTCCATGAAGCACAGTGTAATTCTTTTCTTACATGGATGTAAATAAGGCCAAGTCCGTCATGAATTGTCCTTGGTGGAAAACCCGGGTCG
Source organism: Xiphias gladius (assembly GCF_016859285.1). Taxonomy (NCBI): domain Eukaryota; kingdom Metazoa; phylum Chordata; class Actinopteri; order Istiophoriformes; family Xiphiidae; genus Xiphias; species Xiphias gladius. The sequence continues at coordinate 9,658,414 of NC_053414.1, read as the reverse complement.
TCGCGCTGCAAGCCGCTAGTGTAGCTAGCAGCGGGCTTGGGGTTCCCCCGACATCAGTCCTTGTGTTAATGTTTTGCTTTTTTTTGGAATAGTTTCTTAATTTTGAAGTCAAAACAAACCCTACCGAGCCACCACAAGAAGTCCACAAAACTGCAAGAAAGCTTCCGCACCGAATCCAGAACTTTTACCGCCTTTATACCTCAAAGGAGTTTTTTTTAAATCGTTATCTAACGTATAAATGTCAGGTTGACGAGTTAGCTAATGTCAAGGCTAGCATGCTACACCTCGAGATTAGCTAACGCTCCCTCTACGTTAACAAGCGCTAACGGCAACTGCTCAACACTGCTATGCTAACAATGCTAGCAACGTTAGCTGTCGAATAATTTCACAAAATCCACCGGTTACGCAGTCAAACACAAAGGTTCCTCTTCGGTCCACGGTCATTTTCCGCCATTAAAAGTGTAAAGTTGTATCCGGATGATTCTTCAAGTTAAATCCATAAAATCCTCTTTGGTGACCCAAACTACTCGTCTCCTCGCTGTTTCATCAAAATGGCGCAGGACGGAACCGGATGTGTCCAGGGTTCTTCAAAAGAGTAATCATGAAGACAAGAGGTTTCTCTTCGCTCTATTTAAAAATGGAAGCCCACTTCCGTCAGAACAAGAGTGAAGACATTTTTTTAGATAATACGCCAAAATTCTGTGTTGCTGAGTTTAAAAATATGACATTTAAACGTGCACTTATCATTTATATTAACACGGAACCTAATAAGGCTTTTCCCTTTTTTGGCTGAATTTGGCTTCCTTAATACCAGGTGCTGACCGAGCACACGCCAAGTGTACACTGCTATTTCGCAAATATTTATTAATTTATTTAATCAACGATCAAATCAATCAACTGATGCAACTACAGCTGCGTATTGCATAAATTTAAGTCTCGTTGTGATAGCACATCCTATGTTAACCTTGGTGTTAGCAGGGCGAGTCTTTAAAAGTACCAGTGAACTGTCTTGGTCTCCTGCTGTTCTTTGGTTGTTCCATGACGTTGTTAAAGAGACCTGTTGTAACCTTTAGGCGTTGTTATCGGTGGGGAAACGCGAATAAAACGAACAATGTAATATTTTGGCCTAATTTTTCTAGTTTTTCTGTTCGCCTTTCATGAATGTAATTCCCATACCTATAACTTAACAAGTCTGTTCCTCAATATGTAGATAGGTAGCGTGGCCGAGCGGTCTAAGGCGCTGGATTAAGGCTCCAGTCTCTTCGGGGGCGTGGGTTCGAATCCCACCGCTGCCAGGATTTTGTCGTTAATCTTTATTTATTAATACCGAGAAGGCAGTACGTGGACTTCAAATCACACGAATATGTCGACGACAAAATGCCCTCAAAAAGTGTGATTCAGCCAAAGACGGATGTCAATGGAGAGATGCTGAATGCAAAGCCATGTATCAGTACAGAAAATCACAGCTACTAAATCAATATTACAAGATGATATGTTAAAAAAAAACTCACGTTTAAACTGCACTAATCAAAGATTTCATATCAACACAGATCAAATGAGTATGTGCGATGTAAGAGGTGTCTATAGAGACAAAACCCGCAAAGAATTTTATCTCTCTGTAGTTCACCTCAGTTCTTCAGTGCTTTATGGTCTTTCAGCTCATTGTTTTGGTTTTACTGCCTGAGCAACTATATTGCCCAAAGTCAGCTGTTTGCTCACAAATATCTATTATTATTTTATTGATTATTGATTATTGATTTATTTATTTATTATATTTTATTTTCTCTTCACTTTTTCATTGTTTTTTTTTCTTCTATTCTTGAAGAAATTAGCCTCCATAATAATAACAGATGCAGATTTAACACTCCATATAGAGTAACTGGAAGGGTTTCCCTTGTATGAAAAATTCCGAAGGTAGTGTGGCCGAGCGGTCTAAGGCGCTGGATTAAGGCTCCAGTCTCTTTGGGGGCGTGGGTTCGAATCCCACCACTGCCAGGCTTTGTCATCCAACAGACCGTTAGAAACTGTACCGACACGTGGACTTGAAATCAAATGAAAACTATATAGGATTTCTCTGATCTGATGGTCTTGTCACATGGTATCATATTACATGATAAAACATTCTTGTATACAAAAGTAAAAGATACTCAATCAAAAAAATTACTTGTAGCTGCACTACTCAATGGGTCAAACGAGTATGTGCAGTTTAAGAGGTGTCTAAAGGGAAAGAACCCACAAACAATTATCTCTCCTGGCTGCTCTTCGCTTCAGTTCTTCCGAGTGTTTAAGCATCTCCCAACTCATTGTTTTGTTTTTACAACCTGACCAGATTTAATAACAGATGCTGATTTAATAACAGATGCTGATTTAACACTCCATATAGACCAAGTGGAATGGTTTGCTTCAAATGATGTAGCATAGGTAGCGTGGCCGAGCGGTCTAAGGCGCTGGATTAAGGCTCCAGTCTCTTCGGGGGCGTGGGTTCGAATCCCACCGCTGCCATCATTTTGTCATCAATAGCTTCGACATACCATTAGAAACAGTACCAATAAGGAAAGTACATGAAGTTGAAATCATATGTATAATAAAAGGAACACTTCCCATTCAGTAAGTGGGAAGAAATGTTGTAGACAACAGACATTTTGGAAAGGAAATACATGTGGATTTCAAAGGGTTTGCCTGATACTGTGTAGTGGCTTGCACAGTAAATGGGCCAACTTTAGTATATGTGATGGTGTTGTCAGGTACTATCTCATATCATGTGTACAGAAAATCACAATTAAGTCATTAAGGCGCTGGATTAAGGCTCCATTCTCCTCGGGGGCTTGGGTTCAACACCATCCGACACACCATTAGAAACAGCACCAACAAATAAATTACATGGACTTAAAATCAAATGTATAATAAACACTTCCACATAGACTCTTTCGGAATAGGAAGTAAATGTGGATTTCAAAGGGCGTGCTTTATACTGCAAGTGGCTTGGACAGTGAATGGGTCAAACGAGTATGTGCAGTTTAAGAGGTGTCTAAAGGGAAAGAACCCACAAACAATTATCTCTCCTGGCTGCTCTTCGCTTCAGTTCTTCCGAGTGTTTAAGCATCTCTCAAATCATTGTTTTGTTTTTACAACCTGACCAGATTTAATAATAACAGATGCTGATTTAACACTCCATATAGACCAACTGGAATGGTTTGCCTCAATTGCTGTACCAAAGGTAGCGTGGCCGAGCGGTCCAAGGCGCTGGATTAAGGCTCCAGTCTCTTCGGGGGCGTGGGTTCGAATCCCACCGCTGCCAGGGTTTCGTCATCATCTTCCCATTCAGTAAGTGGGAAGAAATGTTGTAGACAACAGACATTTTGGAAAGGAAATAAATGTGGATTTCAAAAGGTTTGCTTGATACTGTGTAGTGGCTGTAGTGACATAAATGTGGACCCATTTAAAAGGGCAATATGTAAGTATTTCAGTTTAAAACATTCAAAAAATATCTATGATAATCAACAAATTGTGAGGAAATAACACTTTTGTCGTGGCTGAGCGCTGGATTAAGGCTCCAGTCTCTTCGGGGGCGTGGGTTCGAATCCCACCGCTGCCAGGGTTTCGTCATCATCTTCCCATTCAGTAAGTGGGAAGAAATGTTGTAGACAACAGACATTTTGGAAAGGAAATAAATGTGGATTTCAAAGGGTTTGCTTGATGCTGTAGTGACATAAATGTGGACCCATTTAAAAGGGCAATATGTAAGTATTTCAGTTTAAAACATTCAAAAAATATCTATGATAATCAACAAATTGTGAGGAAATAACACTTTTGTCGTGGCTGAGCGCTGGATTAAGGCTCCAGTCTCTTCGGGGGCGTGGGTTGAAATCATATGTATAATAAAAGGAACATCTTCCCATTCAGTAAGTGGGAAGAAATGTTGTAGACAACAGACATTTTGGAAAGGAAATAAATGTGGATTTCAAAGGGTTTGCTTGATACTGTGTAGTGGCTGTAGTGACATAAATGTGGACCCATTTAAAAGGGCAATATGTAAGTATTTCAGTTTAAAACATTCAAAAAATATCTATGATAATCAACAAATTGTGAGGAAATAACACTTTTGTCGTTATAAAAAAAGATGTTGAGCGATTTTTTTGCAGCGATATCTACTGAAGTTAGCATGCTAACCAGCTAGCCTCGGCCCGCCCAGTCCTATCTCATAATACCGCTTTGTACCTCAAGGGGATGATAGTGAGGCATTGTAGCGTCGAGTTTGCCCTCAGTCCAACATGAGAGGATGAAGAAGTAGTAACTGGAAGTAGGTTATAAACCTGTGTTGCAGTCATCCTCTCTCTGCAACATTCCTCCATTCTTTGCTCAAGCTCAGCTATTGATGCTGCTGTTTTAGCTGCTCTCCCTCTCCCTTGCGTTCTTCAGCCTCTCATGATTCGTCCTCTCCTCCTGCCGCCACTACATCTCTCGCTGAGTGGGCAGTCTGGGTGTGAAATTGTCTATATCAGTCTAATAACCGAAGAAAACAGCCTACCAGTTGCATAATGTGTGTAAGATAAACCTATGTGGAAAACATTATTCCCTAATCCATCCTGGCTTAGCTACATGTCAATAACTGCCCTATGCTTCGGTTCGATTTATTTAAGCTAAGGTTAGCACACTCTCATACGCACCCCAAATGACAGGCACACAGAGAGGGCTGGTAAAACCTGGCCCGACAATGTGGTGGCCCACCGGGATTTTCCCCGGTATGCCCAATAGCCAGTCTGACTATGGCACAGGGGAAAGGGAAGGGGAAGGAGAGGGAGGAGGAGGGACCAAAGAGTGCATTTCCTTGTTTTTTACGATTTGGGTGTATACCCCAAATTTTTGGTAATATGCAGCCCTCATTTGTCTGGAGTATGAATTCAAGAGTTGGCCAGTTCTTACACAATTCTCCTTTAAAAGGTGTGCTTGAGACTGAGCTGGTTTGTAAAGCTGATGAAGCAATTTTAGTAGTATACACTTACCAAGCACTTCATTGGGAACACCTGTACACCTGTTTAATCGTGCAATTATCCATCAGCCGGTCACATGGCAGCGATGCAATGCTTAAAATCATGCAGACACAGGTCAGGAGCTTCATTTAATGTTCAAATCAAACTTCAGAATGGGGGAAATTTGTGATTTATGAGACTTTGACCATGGCGTGTTTGTTGATGCCAGACGGGCCGGTTCTGAATCTGTTGATCTCCTGGAAGTTTCAGAATGGGGCCAAAAACAAAACACAGCGAGCGGCAGTCCTACGGACGGAAACACCTTGTTTATGAGACATGTCAGAGGAGAATGGCTAGACTGTTTCAAGTTGACAGAAAGGCTTCGGTAACTCAGATAACCCCTCTTTACAACTGTGGTGAGAAGAAAAGTATCTCAGAATGCACAACACGACGAACCTTGAGGCGGATGGGCTACAACAGCTGAAGCGCACATCGAGTTCCACTCTTGTTAGCCAGGAACAGAGATCTGAGGCTGCAGTAGGCAAAGGCTCACCAAAACTGCACAGCTGAAAACTGGAAAAACATAGCCTGCTCTGAGGAATCCGGATTTCTGCTGAGGCACGCAGATGGTAGGGTCAGAATTGGGCATCAACAGCATGAATCCATGGACCCAACAGTCTAGGATGGTGGTGGTGGTGTAATGGTGTGGGGAATGTTTTCTTAGCACACTTTGATGCCACTTAATAGCAATCGATCATTGTTTGAATACCACGGCAGCCCTTTATAGCTACAATTTCCCATCTTCTAATGGCTACTTCCAGCAGGATAACGAACCGTCACAAAGCAAGTGGTCTCAAACTGGTTTCATGAACCTGACAATGAGTTCAGTGAACTTCCGTGGCCTCCCCAGTCACCAGATCCGAATCAAATAGAACAACTGCCTTGAATGTTTGCCTGAATGATGCTGCTGCCATAGTAACACTTCAGGTTTCTCAGTCTGCCGGCTGCTCTGCTGCTAACACCTCTAACATAGCTTACTCATGCATGTTCACACACATGGACGCCTTAATGTTTCGCAGTACAGGGAAGTCCATTAGTTTTGATTAAATGTTTGTGCCTTTGTTTAAATATTTGTACTCTGCTTGTACATTTGCTTCTGTGCCCGCTTGTGCAAGGACAGATATTTGAATATCCTCTCCCACTTCCTCTTACACACAGACACCTGAAATGTGCCCTGTATAACACAAAAGAAAAAAACACTACACCTTGAACCACACTTGTTTCTTTATTTGATGTAAACAGAGACTCAATGGCACAACCATAAGGGCGGGACCTTTTGGTACACTTATGCATGCTCACATGCTTACACAATACACACTCTGACACAAACAGACACAGTGAGTGACGGAGTGCGTTTTAATGCATTTAATGGGGTTTCGATTTTGTGCTTAGTTCCACAAAAAGGAGGACAGGAACAGGACATAGTGTTGCCATTCCCAGATGTACCCTGTTTTATTCTTTTGTGCGATACTTTATTTTCATGGACGCTGCTCCGTTCTGTCTCTCTCCATATGACTGTGTCTCATACACACTCATTCGCACAAACTACAGATATACTGTAGATAAAGCTACTGTAATAGCATTGCAAAATGACATACAAAGACCAAAAAAGTAGCAAATCTCAAAATAGCGTTTGCTTCAGTCTGGAGCTGGAATGATTAATCGACTGACAGAGCATAATCAGCAACTACTGTACTTTTATAATTTAATAATCATTTTTTGTCATTCTCTGATTCCAGCATCTCAAACGTAAGGATTTGCTGAATTAATTTTTTTTAAATAATATTGTAAATTGAATCTCTTTAGACTGTTGACAAAAACTACTGGGGAAATAGTGATTGGGATTTTTCCAACAGTTTTTTGACAGAAAAAAAAAAAAGCTCAACTGATTAGTCAACTCCAATATCTTAAGTCTTTCCTCTTTCTTTACTAAGGAAGTTAGGATTTCCTCTTATTTAATGTTCTCCTCTCTCTGAAGTTCCTCTCGTGTTTTATCCCTGTACATCTCCCTCTTCCAGTACCTCTCCGCTCACACAGGCGTGGTCCTTCTGGCTGCAGCACAGTTTCCAGGCACCATCTCAGTGTTGTTGTGAGCAGCCGCAGTAGTTAAATCATCCACAGCCATGTCGATTTTACCGTCTTTGAGAGGCGAGGTTAAGGTGTAGAGCATGAACTCTGAGCCCATTGTCACTGGTGTTGGCACACCTGCCATGGCGGTGACTTTGGATTCAGCGGAGAGGGACGGCTCTTGGTCTTGCACCAAGGATGCTCGAAAGGAGTGTGAGGTCGAGTCCGCTGCACTGTGGTTGCTCCTGTAACTGTATCGGCGGAAGCGGTTCTGGTAGTGACGGTTGCGGTAGTAAGATGAGCCGCGGGAGATGGGTGGCTTCAGTAGGGAAGGCCGGCCTTTAGTGCGCAGCTGCCTGTGTTTCTCTATGAACACATGCACGGCCAGGACGCCCACCATCTCAGCTAGCACAAAGGACAAAGCCCCAAAATAAAAAGACCAGCCGTAGGAGTAGCTCTTCTTGTTTTCGCTCTGGCTGGGGTCACCTGAGTTGGCTGATATGTACACAATGATCCCAATGATGTTACTGAGACCTGGACGAGTTTAGAGGGAAGGACACAGTTAATCAAACAAACTTTATTTGTATAGTGTAGTATAGTATTTGTATAATAAATAAAGACAAACTCCCTATAAAGCTGTTCTCATTAAGACTACATGTTAACCAGCCGTCACTTCCAAGCCATTTCCAAGCTGCTGCTCTGCCCTGCTAAGATCCTGATTTTATAACCGCCACGTCATGTGAAAAAAAAAAAAAAATCACCACACACATAAGTTAAAGGCAACAGCTGTGATTTCAGCTATATTTACTTGTAAAATGATCACTCTGAGAGAAAGTTAGAATCACTGAGTCAGCGACAGACGTTAGCATTTATAGGACTGGCCCTGCTGTTGCAGTCCAGCCAAAAATAACTGAAGACTAATGCACATGGATAAAAAAACAATAACTATAGATAAATATAAATATTAAATTAATATAAAATATAAATCATATAAATATCTATAATAACTATAAAATAAAATGAAAAGAATGAAAAATGAAATAGATCACTGTAATACAAAATTTGAATCAAGAGGACAATAAGAATTTAAATAAAAATAAATAATGGGCATAAAACATTTTAATCAAAAGCCAGGCTAAAGGGGGTAAAGAGTAAGATATCAAGATATCATTTCTAAAGACTGCTCCCAGATCTTTAGGCAGACTGTTCTACTAGCTTGGGACATGAAAACTAAAATATGCCCCTCTGAACGTTTTAGTCCTGCACTGTGCCAGAGGTTCATACATTGCCCTGGTTCATACATTGCAAGCATGTCAGACAAAGAAGCCGGTGCAAAACAACAAAGTGCTTTCTAATCAAGTGAAAGGATTTTGAAATTCTCCTACCCAAACGACCATATAGGTCGTTTGTAGCTAACCAAAGATACAACCCATATGAAAAGTACTGGCGGCAGGTGTACTAGGCCTTTATCGTTGTAGTAACTATAATAAACATGCTGTTAGGGTTATGGAATGGTCATGGCTAAAGGAAACAGTGAAAACTATTGAAACTTTGAAATGGTCTCCTGCGTGAAAAACCTGTGTTTTGTCAACCCATCCATCCACACCTCCTCCTAACATCAATTCTGTTGCTCTATATACCGCACTATGTCACCCGATTTCGCCAAACAATGGAGCGTAACCATGGGTCGTGATAAGCTGCTTGCGCTCACAAACTAGGGCCAAGGTTTTTTTTCTTACAGGACAGTCTCTTAAAATTAATACAAAAACAACTGATGTAATGACTTCTGAACAGGTGACGAGTATGCATGCTGTAGAAATCAGTGTTTTGTATGTTCCTGACCTGCGGAGACAAAGAGTATTCCCGCGCTGAGAATGACATTGTAGCGTGACTTGTAGAACTCACTGGCCGCTACACACACACCTCCGAGAAATAATAATCCCACACTGAGGATGGGGAAGAGGCTGGAGGCTCGTACTGCTCCTGAGGAGAAGACAAAGGAGAACGACATGGGGTGTATACACAACATTTGAATACTTGACAATTACAATTACAGTTGTTTTATACCACGGCCACTGTAAATTCTGGATTTTGATTGGCTGGGAGGTGTGGATTAAGTTTTAGTAGTCGGACAGTTTAAGACAGATACCTATGATGTAGGTGTTTGTTTGCCATCCTAAATGAAGGCACCAGCATTACACTGTAGGTAAAGACAGACACAGCTGAGCCTCAGCTGAAGAACTTGGAGCTAGGGCTCTTTGTGTAACCACCACCACCACCAACCGGAAAAAAAGCACCAATAGCTTCTCAGTGAGACCCACGTAAATGTAGTTTTAAATGTGTATGATATTTGCATAAAATCTGGAAATCCAACTTAGCTAATGGTAGGAAGAGGAAAGAGGAACTTAGACAACCTGGATAAAAAGTTAGCCACGGTTAAGTCCACTTATCCAGCGTGTCATCTGTAACAATCAAGGGACATACAACTTGCTAAGTATTATCCCTCACAGTTAGATGCGCATGTGTTACCCACGTAGTAAATACTCTGCAGCATCCTGCTCATAGTCTGCGTCTTCAGGAAAGTGATCAATGTCCTTGCAAACACCCCGAAACGTCCCTGCAGAAACACAAAGAGAAAGAAAGAAACACTGTACAGAGCAGTACATCCATTTAATAAATAATTTGGCCCTCTGTCACTCTGCTGTTTCATTACTTTATAATTTATAGAACTCTTTGACCCAGTACACTTTAGGCACTCTCAGAGAGACCAAACAGTGACTTGCATAATGCTAAATATGTTTACTACCATCTGATGGGTTGTTTTGTATTTATTTATTTTCCCTGCTTTGAAACTAATAGGCCTTAACTAGCAAACATTTTATACATTTCTCTTTGGATATTAGGTGTAGGAGGATATCTGCCTAAGCCCAGAGAAGTCAGGCGACTGAGAATAATATTTATCCGAACTGCGACACCTTCCACAGAGTTGCCTTTAACATCGTGTGTACATTCTGGTAATGTAAGAGAAGCACCGGCATATTTTCAAGTTTACTTACGGTTGATTCAAGTCAGTGGCTCCCTGCCTATTTGGCTTGTGACCCTTTAACATGAACCATTGCCTGCTTGTGACCGTTCACCGAATTTCCTTTCCACAACGTTTAATTTGGAGAAGCCGTCAAAAGTGGATACTAATAATAATTACAGGCAACTTTCCTGTTATTAAACCACAACATTTTGGCTTTATTCGTTGTTTGACATAAATAATACTTGTCTATACTAAAGTTCTGTTATCTTTAAGTTGACTTGATATACTTTTCTTACTCTTGAGTTACCTCTCTGCTGGTCTTATAGAGGGCTTGCTTTCAAGGTAAAAGGCTGCAAGGAGGCAATGAGCTGTGTTAAATACTTTCACCTGGACCCTGGACTGTACCAAGTGCCTGCTACAGAGAGGGTGGGTTAGAGAGAAGTATCTAGTTTGTTTGTAATGTAGTGAACTTGAAAGGTTTACTTTCTAGTTTCATTTTGTATATAGTTGATATTAATTGTTAGCAAACTGTCTGCGTAGAGTTTATTTGTAGTTAATCTAGTTATTGGGTTTTGTCTACCCTTTGTGTGTGTTAATCGTGTGACCCAGTATACACAGTCCATTTTGCTGTTTTTTTGAGAGTACTTTTGTTCAGAGGTGTTGGTGTCCTCTCCTCTTATCCCACTAATGTCCATCACATTGGATCGCTTAGTTTAGCTGAAAAACTTTCCAAACTGTCAAAGTGAATGAAGCTGTGGACGTCATCAGTTAATGTGGTGTTCTTCATTTTACACGAGCTCCAACAAGGTGCGTTTAAACAGTGACCTTCACAGGCGTGAAGCAGGCCTCGGAGCTTCTGTATCATCCACCCGTCTCTATCGTATTTTCTCATTTTTGGGTTACGTACCAAACCCACCTTTTTTCGAAATTTAAAACCGAAACCTGTGTCTGGCTGCTCAGTTGACTATACACAGCATATATGTATATCGTAGGCATCTCTTGGCACTATATGTTGAAGAATCCGAACCATCAACAACACTAAACCGTCCCACCGATCATCAAGCTGCCAAACAGACTGCCGCTATAATAACCTGTAAAGGCTCTGATGTATTTTAACGTCGACTCTCGTCCTGTGAAAATTCAAAAATCAGCTGCGCTCGTGTTTCCTGCTCTCTGTGACCTTTGTTCCTGTAGTGCCTTTCAACATTTGCTCACACACAGGGATATAGGCCTATTGACAAACGTGTCCCTATGCGCTGCACTGATTGAACAATATTGACGATGTGACTCAGTCACCATGGTTACCAAAACAAAGCTCATTAAGTAGCCGGAGTGAGAGTGAGCAGGTCAGAGATAAAAGCACACTACTGAGAAGGCATTTATTCAAATTATTGTCAGGGCGGATGAGTTCACATGTGAAACTAGGACCTCTCTCCTTGCTCTTGGCAAGAATGGATATTTTCTGAGCATTTGCAGCTTAGTATCATTAGTCTTTAATCAGGCTGTTAATTTGGAGGGGAGTTTCATTGTTGCTTGACATGAAAATAACCAAGCTCTACAGTAACTCCATTCTGGAAGGTACTATCTGCATCCCATTGTAAATGTCTGCCTGTGGTGCTGATTTTAATAAGTGCCCACAACCATACGTCAACCTGTTGTCCTTTTTCTGTCCTTTTTTTTTTTTCTCCGTCTCTATTTTTAGACTCTGTCTCTATACCTGTAATTTCACTATTTATTATTTTGTCATTTTGCACTGATAAAAAAAATGAATTTAAGTCAAACATTTTTAATATAACCGTCTAATGAAGACACTGTATGAAAAGTAACAACCAACCAGACGTATAATGCAGCTGAAATCAACACTGTCGCCCTCATCCACTAATTATTTATGGCAAATTATGCACAGACGGACTTCAGATTCCAATCTTTCTGTCTGTCTGCCTGCAGGTGGCTTTTTGTGATGCGGACTGATTGACACGCACACACACACGCACACACACACACACACACACACACGCGCACACACACACACTACAAGACTTTAGAGAAATGATGTCCTCTGCATGCGTTGTTACCTCTCCACCAAACCATTTTGGAGCTTAGAGATAGCGTAGCCGCAGCAGAGGGAGGGGTTGAGAGGAACAGAGGGATGAAAGTGAAGTGGATGAGGCTGAAATAAAAGAGCTCAACATTTCAAATTAGAAAAGCAAAACAAGCAGAGGCTACAGGGTAAGAGAAAGAGGCGTGCTATTAAAAAGCAATAAATAATTGATAGTCAGTTCACTCCATCACATATTCAGGACTTAATCTCCTCTCCTTTCCTCCGTCCCTGTCTTCCTCCCCCAGATGCACCTTCTTGAATTTTGCCATCAAAATCCGATCACAAATCCACAAAAAGCTAAACTATGGGATGTGCTGCAGGAGAGCACATTTTCTATAAGACTTTTGGTGTTTAACAAAGTAGTTTTTCCTCTGGCATTAAAGAGATAAAAATAAAGACGTCATCTCAAATGTGTTTTAATTGAACACTTTTGGCTCAAAAGGCTGGTTAGTAGAGTTATTAGATCATCTGTCAGTGGCATTTCCACAACTTATGACCTCAGTGGTTTTATGTTATGTTTGTTCCTTATTTATTTTGTTTTAATTCTCTATGTTTGACAATCCCGGAAATTGTTGTTATAATTTACAGAACGATATTTCTATGTGCACTTGTGAAGCACTGTGTAGCTCTGGTTTTGGAAGTTACTACTGGAATAAATCGTACTTACTTTCTACTTGTTGCACAGTTACAAGTTTCTTTTAAACTGTGTTTAATCTTTTTTTTTAAGCCCTAGATAGATCATCTGGGCTTTTATTTGAAAAGAACCTTGTCAACACTATCAGTTTGGTGGAATAAAACTAAGTACATTTGCAATTTTGAGGTACTTGTACATTATTTGAGTAATTCCATGTCATCGCTTTACACATTGTATTTCATAGCATCACATTCATACCTACATACATACACTCACATTTCATGTCTACTCCGCTGCAATTCACTGGAAAACATTGTACCTTTAACTCCCATACATTTATTTATCGTCACTAAGTAAAACTGTTCAAAAAAAAAAAAGCTCCATCTGCAAAATGCTACGTACACTACACTGATATAATTTATAATACTAGAACACTGATGGGGGCTTTTGTTCTGCATCAAATACTTTTAATACATTGAGAACACTTACTTGTACTTGTACCTTGTGCTACAAGTTACTTTTGTGACTTTACTTACTTAATTGTTCACGTACCAGAGTATTTAATAATGTAGTATTGCCTCTTTTACCCATGTTAAAGGATCAGAATACTCCCCCAGCACTGGATGCTATAAATAAGGTTTACCAGAATTATGACTTATTCTGCAGTCGATGCTACTTGATGCTCAATTTGGCCATGATCAGCGGAATCGAGGTAATGTTCTCCCGTATCGAAAAATAACAACTATAATATGTTATGATATGATTAAAGCGTGGGGATACTACTATTTTAACCACCCAAATACAGAGACATTTCTTCCCATGTGGAAGTAAGAGGTCTATTGTACGTCTAACACCCAAGGGTGTCTTTGTTACTTAATATCAAGTGGCCAGTTTGAACCCGTTGATCTTGCACCTGATATATTTGCGTCTTAGATATATGACAATAATATTGCTGTATTATCTTTGCTTGGATTCTTATTACTCTTGCGGGGTCGGTAAGTTGTAGAAACCAGGATAATGGTGAAACTTGTAAAAGGCACATGCGGGAGTAGTGTATGTCCTACCCTCTGTGCAGCAGGTCCTCCACAGACCGGAGTGGGTCAGGACCTCCTCGTTCTTGCGGACGGTCTCGTTGTCGCTCAGGCTCTTGGATCGGCACATCCCGCGGGAGTACAGCCAGTAGTCCGTGCCCACGGCGATGGTCATGAGGCTGAAGGCGCAGAAAGCCCCCGCCGTGGTCAGCAGCATCATCACACCCCGGTTGCACAGCCTCATGTCGGCCCGGCCTCCTCCCCCCGGAGTCCTCCGGTGGACAGACCAGCAGGGTTCAGAAACCGCTGACAGCTTTCCCCCGGTGTCCTGTCTGTGTGTGGATCCGGTCGGCTGCGGGTGAGGGAAACTCCGATTGTGCGCGCATCTTCTGCAGCCTGCGCTAAACTCGCATAGGTGGATGGGGCGCAGGCGGGGATCACGGGATGTGGCTGTTGTGTCAATAGTGCAACTGGGGGGGAAAAAAAAAAAAAAAAAAAAAATCAGAGAGGAGACCAGGCCGGAAAAGTGGGAAAAGCCAACATCCCGGATAGATCGTCAAGTTGTTGAGATAAAAGACAGCAGCGGCGGCGCTCCTCTGGACACCACGACCTAGTTTATTGTAGATCAACTCTGCATGACAGTAACCTCAGGATATTCCCGCCCTCCAGTCTCTCTCTGTGTGTGTGTGTGTGTGTGTTGTGTGTGTGTGTGTGTGTGTGTTCCCTGAAACCTGTGGCCTGCATCTGACTCAGGTCGCAGTGTTGTCGGCCAGTTCAGCAGCTGCACAGCAAATACAACGTTCACTTCAGAAAACCCCCTGTACGTTATAAGGATATTATGACAACCAGTGGTGTGAGAAGTATTCAAAACATCTATTATACTAAAGAAAACACTATGGCCAATACGTTTTTACTTGAAAGTCAACAAGTGTAGTAGACACTAAAGACGCCTGGGTTAAAAGTTGACCCAGTGTAGGCCACCAACATATTAGAGTAACTACATCCATATCAAAGGGTTGTTCTTACCCAGTTTTAATGTTGTTTTCAGTTTTCTACCCCGGGGCACTGGGCAGAGTTTAAGTCCCCCTCCGCTCAAAAAATAGTGCTTTGCTCACTGCTACTTCACTGTGATGCTTGACCTTCCCCGTCCACTCTAACTCTGTCTGCAGGAGCAGGATTTAGGGACAATCACGACCAGTTTGGAGGCCGGTCATGAAAGTCCAAAAAGGCAACTCACACAAGTGTGATGTGGATGCTTGAAGCCTCCGGCCCACGTACGCCGACAGCAGACGTTTTAATGAAGTAGGGGACGTCTGGTGTCCAGCAGTTAAACTTATTACTATTATGATTTTAATAATAATTTCATAATTAAGACTTAAATACATATTTTGTTGAATTTATCACAGCTTGAATGTAAAATCTTTTGTAGCTAAGAACCATATAACAGAGTAGATCAGTGAAGCTCCTGATTTATAGCTACAACTGTCAGTTGTAGAGCAAAAAGTGCAACAGTTCCCTCTGAAATGTATTTTATGTTTATATTTTATATTTAATACCTTTGTTAGAGCTTTGGACTGGAAATGTTGGACTGCATCTTATTGTAAGGTGTTTTTAATATTTTGCTCCCACTTGAAAATGGGGTTGTTAAAATATTAACACTTTTAGGACATTTTTAACACTCTAAATAATGTACCTCCAGAAATATTCCTTTCTGAGGAGCTTCGTGGCTGATATCAGAGCTGTGTACTCATTACATGTCCTTCATATTAATAGCCTCATCAGGATCACATCCACCAGTAAATGGGAGAGGAGCTGTCCAAGGATTGCGAGGCCCCTTCATTAGAATGATTAAATAAATAAAAGGAGAATATGAATATTTAAGGCTTTGAATATAAAGTGAGCGAGCATGCGTGAAGAAGCCAAAGCAATCGAAATCACCAAAAAGTATGGTGGCCCATTATTTAAAAAAAAAAAACAACATATCTTCTGTTGCACTGAAGAGCAAAACTATCAGAGTACAGTCCACATAACATTTTACCTGTGAAATAGTTACCTTTATCTTACAATATACAGCAGCTTATCAGTTTTTTTTTTTTTCAGTAGTTTTTTTTCAGTGCTATGACAAGGGTTCAGTTTATGTTTTCCTTTTCAGCTACGGTAAAGGCATGGATGGATTACCAAACGGGCCTACTGGGCACAGGCTCAGGGGCCTGAGAGGTCAGCGGGTCCCTGGGCCAGAGCATCTGTATGAAGAGACTGGTAATATTTCTTGTTTGAAAGTCACAGAGCTCAGTTAAAAGACACAAAACAACCACAAAGAGAGAGAGAAAAAAAAAAAACAACCACCACAAAGACACACTAAATGACCACAAAGAGCCACAACATGACTACAAAGAGACTCAAAGCAACTACAGAAATGCAAAAAAAAAAAAAGACAGATGAAAAATGACCTTAAAGAGACACAAAATCTACACACGGACGCATCATTTGCAGTGGCTTTGTGTCTCTTTCTGTCGTGGGGGTCCTATATAGAAGTCGGGAGGGGGGGGCTTTTACCTGTCTGTGCCTGGGGGCCCATCCTCAAAATCCGTCCATGAGGAAAGGGGTCGCAGTCTTTTTTCATTACAGAGAACCTCACAAGTAGAACAGAAACAATTGATCAATTAGTCAATCACCCAAAAAAATAATCAGCAACAATTCTGATAACTAATGAATTATCAGAAAGTCAGTTATCAAGTAAAAATGCAAAACATTCTCCAGGTTCCGCTTCTTTAGCTTTGGACTGTTGGTTGGACAAAACTACAAAACTCAACTGGCTACTTTTACTTTTAATGAAAAAAACATCGTTCTGATTTTCTTTTTATGCAAACTGTTTGTGTAGATTTTGTGTTTCTGTTTTTTCAATAAAATCAGTTTGTTACGGAGAGGATACAGGCAAGCTGGACGTTACTGTAAATGTCTATTCTTTTAAAAAGTTATCACAGACTGAATCATTTTTTCATACAAAAAAAATGCCAAACATCTTGTGGTTCCAGCTGCTCAAATGTGAGGATTTGCACCTTTTTCTTGTGACTGTTTTGATCATTTTACCAAACAAGCCGGGTCAAGGTGTCACTTTGGGCTCTTTAGGCATTTCTCACTATTTTCTGAAGTTTAACAAACCAAACAATTTGTTGATTAACATAGAAAATAATTTGCCGATTAATCCATAATGAAAACAATCGTTAGTTGCAGCCTAGTGTAACAGTTTAGTTTAATCTCAACCTAAAACCACAAAATGTTTAAAAAATTGACCCATGAGGTATAATTATCTAATAATATAATAATATATAATGTTATAACAGTCACAAGGGCCATTTTACTGCATTGAGAACTTTTACTTTTTCTTCTTTACATTTTCCTGATGATACTTTTACAGTATAGTATTAGTACTTTTACTGAAGTAAAGAATCTGAATACTTCCCCCACGAGTGCTTGTTATGGACAATCCTTCAAAGTAAAACACAGGAGCCAGAGTTACTGAAATGGTATTATGATAATTCATTTTAATGTAGGCATCATACTAGAGGTGTTTCTCACGCGCAGGTAAAGACGGCGCATGCAACACATGAATACTGTCCTGTTACACAATTTCTTCAGGTTGCTTTATAAAAGTCGCCCTCTTTTCCTCGTCCTCCTCTTCTTCTTCTCCTGCCTTTTGCATAGTAAACACTTTATTCTCCCCTCTTTTCCTTCTCCCTCTTGTCTCACTAATGTCATTTCCCAGTTCCTTCTCGTTCAAATTTACCCATGTGAATGTTAGCCGGAGAAAGGGGAGGAGTAGAGAAGGAAAAAGAAAGAACAGAGATCAAATGATTGAAGGAAAGGAGAAGAGGAAGAGGAGGAGAAGGGGGTGAGATAAAATGGGAAAACAAAGTTTAAAAAAAAAAAAAAGGCAGCTGAGAGTGCTGGCAGGAGTAAAGAGCAGAGAGAAAGGGAGATGGGGCTTTGAGGAATGGTAGACAACTGTGTCATGACATGAAAACCACTTCTAGCTCTAGATCCCATTCCTATTTACACATACACTGGAACACAAGTCATACAGAATTAATACATCTACTTTATATGTTGATTTCACAGACGGCCAGTCTTTGCTCCATACTTTGTAAAGCAAACTCAGAGATAGCATACACGGCATTCGGGGTGGAAACTAAAACTTGATCTGAGCATGGATATTTCAAAACTGACTTGCATCGCTAAATTCGAGACACCGCGAGTTCTTCTCCTCCACGATGTCAAAAAAAAAAAAAAAGCATCTTAAAGAACTACTGTACCACCAAATATGGCATGCATAGAGGAGCTGCACCACAGAGACTGTATAGGCCTACACAGCACTAACCCACTGCCTACACAGTGCTGAAGAGAAAAGAGAGAGAGAGAGAGAGAGAGAGAGAGAGAGAGATTAAGCAAGAGAAAAAGACAGACATTTTCAAATGTCACTGCCAAACAGGCATTTGGGGGATTTGTCTTTTTTTTTTTTCTTTTTCTTTTTTTTATGCATCAATTTGGAAGACGAGACTTGCTTAAGACTAAGTTCAAGACTAACTTGGACATGAGGTTATATATCTGGGCCCTGTTCTTCATAAGTGGAAAGCATTAACCGGGATTGTCTTTTTTTTTTTTTGTCCTCCTTTGAAGCCCTTAAGCCCAAACCTGCAAAAGTGCAGGTGTGACAGAGCGACAGTCCTTGAATGCCTGACCCAAGGTACTTAGCCCTGTCCTTTCCCCCTCGCCTGGAAACACTCTTTAGGCGTAGTTATGGCAGGTATCTTTGAATATTTTTAAACTTTGAGGTGATTTTAACAAGTGTTTGTATTTATCTATATATATTTTCTGCTTTAGGTGACACCATAAGGGTCCTAAGATGCATCTGTGCAGACAGTCAAGCCTGGAATGTATTTTATTCTTTTAAATCTATGAATTGCCTTTTTTTGTCGTCTGTCTTAAAAACTTGCTCTGGCCAGGCAGAAGGGTGAATACCGGGCCTGTGTCACCAATGTTAGAACCTGAGATTGTATTCAGATTGGTTTGAGCTGTTGCCTGGGCTTTATTGTATTTTAACAGATGGACAGCTTTAGGGTAGATGTCTCTAGCTTATCACGCTGTATTTTTTAACTTTTTATTTGTACCACTTTTTAGCAAATACAGTAATTTTAATAATTGTGATCCCCTCTTTTTTAGGTTTATTGCTGATAGATTCCACACTGTGTCCGTAGCCCCCCCATTGCTTGTTTTGAATCATCACGTGTGTGCGTTTTGGGTGTCTGTGCAACATCATAGGTAGGGTTTTGGCCTCTCCTTTTTATGCTGGCTCCCTTTCCCAGGAATTCTTTGGCATCTTACAAACTTTTATCGCTGTTTTTTTCCTATTTGAAACCTAGAGATTCCTCTTTCACTAGTTCGTAGGTAATCCTAGTTGGGTTATAATTATTGGGATTTAAGCTCTGTTTGGAAGCACACTCTTTTGGACCAATAAATCTGTCCATCTTAAAATAGCAATCCACATTTGTCTTTATTTACAAATTTACCTGGGTTCTCTCACTAAAGCTCGGTTACACATCATGACCAGGACATTTACATTGAATCCCATGCATGAATTCATTTTCAGATACAAATGTCTCATTTTCTTAGATTTATAATGTGAGAATAAATAATTATGTTATATGTAATTATCACAATTTAATTACCTAGACTTATTCATGATAAAATGTAAGTTTAAAAATCAACCCAGTTTTGAGATATTGTGAGCAAAAAGAAAAAATTCTATTTCATTTCCCATTAAAATGGGAATTTGTAATTTAAACACTAAAAATTATTCAATGATTAACTGCAGAGCCCACTTCGCAAAAAAAGAAATCAAAAAAAAAAGAATTTAAATGTGCTTTTTACAAGACTTTAGTAAGGTTTCATTTTCATAGCAGGCCTTCGATTATCTCAAGTCTCTTGCATGTCAGTTGGGCAGAAACTCACCACTCATACACCGTCATCCCTCATAGTCTAACCACACTCACTCATCATGTCTAACTTAACAGTGAGTTAAGCATGGAAACACTTCGGAGCCCCATGCAGAACAAAATTGTCGGCAGAAAAATGCAGGAACACAAATTAAATGACAACTCATGTCCGTGAATCTATCGTCCCGAGTGCATGCAGGGATCCCAACACACCTCCCTCTTGCAACTGATGGCACAAGGATCAACAAATCAATCCTCAAACCGCTTTCAAAGAACCAAATTAGCTGGATGGGAGCAAACCGGATTATTTTAGCCTCATAAACAGCATGTTTAGCCCGAATCAGTTAAGCCACATTTGAAGAACAGGGCCTTGGACTTTCATAATTTAAAATCTTCCTTCCCTTCAAACCGCAGCCTGCAAACACACATGTGCGCGTGTATTTGTGAGTGTGTGTGTGTGAGCAAATACATGACATATTGATCATGGAATGTTCATGACGCAACTTTTACAGGCCGTAGAGAAGGAAGTCAAGTAAACAAACACACGCTGTTGTCGATCGATACGGCACATACAAACAGTTACACATACACCGTGATTCTTGATCGTCAGCTGCTGTATTGGCCTGCTCGCCACAAGGTCCTGTGAATACGACACAAGCCTGGAGTTTTCCGGAAACTGGCCTGTTACCACATGGTCACAGTCAGTCCCACTGTGACCAACCAGCAGCCAAGGCCATCTGCAGTTTGTATTTTATTCTGCCGCTTGTGCGTTTTGTAGATGTGAGTGTGTAGAAAGTGTGGTGGCTTATGATTACGATTATTGTCCAGTTTAGATAATGGCGTGGGTTGAGCTGGAAGATTCTTATGCATGTATATGAGTGGTTTGAGTCCAGGTGGTGCCAATGAGTTGCTGTATGACTCTCCAATGAAATGTAACTGGGCTGTACGGGTTGGAGTAAAATCTTGTCCGGGCTGCGTCTAACCAACAGGAACTCCTCAGACTTGTATAATAAATTCGGGGTTGGTGTAGGAGAAGCCCTGAAACTCGTTCTGATCCAGGTTCATGATGAAGAGCTTGTCTGTGGGCGTCAGCTCCACCGCCATCTTTGTGAACTCCTTGTCGAAGTTGCCGACGTCGCAGCGAGATTTCTGCCACAGAGAGAGGAGAAGGAGAGGGAACGACTTAGAAATATAAAGTTACATCTCATAGAAGCAGAAAGATGAATAAGGGAGGAGGCGGCGAGGGAGGTCGATTGTCTCAGCAAACAGAGATACACATTTCAAATCATCTGTAGAGGTGGTACAAAGTCATTGTTTTGCAAGACAGAAGTAAGTCTCAAGTCTGTGAACTGAAGATTCAAGTCCCAAGTCCAAAATTTTGTGTTTTCAAGCCCTAAACAATTTGTTAAGTGCCCTTCTTCAAACTGAGTACTATTTTGTAAAAATTTAAAAGCCCTCAGTCAGCTTACGGGCGTTAGGGTCTGACACGATCACACAATTTTCTGCAAAAGTTATATATAGGCTTAAAAAATTTAAGATATTTCTAAACATGTTTTCACATTCCACTTATTCATTTAATGGTCCAAGTATATACTCCGCCAATTTTCACATACTACATAGTGATATACGTTCTGTTTCAAAGACTTCTCCGTAATGCCATGTGCAAAAAGAAGAAAAAAAGAGAAACAAATTTAAAACACTGAGTTGAAATAATAACAAAATCAGCCTCGGTAACACCAATTTGCGTAATTTGTGTGTAACTGTGGAGATTGAAGGTTCCCTGTGGAGTTTCTGATCTGTAGTAGCGCTATGGAGCAGTGGGTCGCCGATCTGTTCATCTCATGCATGCCACAAATGTGACGTGATGCATAGTCCAGATGATGGTTTCAAACTGTTCCACCGATCAACAGGTGGCAGTAACAGTCTGTCTGTACTACCGAAGACATGCTTCCCTCCTGCTTTCACAACGTGATTGGCTGCTATTGGATTGATTCATCATATATATATTTTAATTTTTAAAGTTAAATTTACTGTATATTAAGTAAATTATTAATATAAAAATATTAATGAGTGCAGCTTTAATCTTTGGGCTTGAGGAGGAAATCAAGCGATTCCAAATCAGGATTCTTACATCTCAGGAAGTCACGAGCTGTGATGGAATGTAACTAATTAAATTCACTCAACTAATGTACTTAAGCACAAATTTGAGATACTTGTGCTTTACTTTAGGTATTTTCATTTTATGACACTTAATACTTCTATTCCAATGCATTTCCATGGAAAAACAATCATACTTTTTACTCAACTACATTTATCTTACAGCTTTAGCTACTGGTTATTTTACAAATTAAGTTTTTTGTATACAAAAAAACATATGAAGAGCTAATAAAATATAAATATAATATAAAATAGGAGATTAATCCATAATAAAGTAAATCATTAGTTGCCACCTTATATAGTTTAAAAATTAACTTCACCACAACCAACTACAACAGTAAAATGCTACTTATACATCAATGCATGAGTAATAATAATCTCATGATATATTGTAAAACTCTCACAGGGACCATGTTTCTGCACTGAATACTTTTACTTTTAATACTTTAAGTAAAATTTCCTGATTATACTTAAAAAAAAAAATTGTGTAAGTAACATTCTCAGGGCGGGGATTTTACTTGTTATGGAGTATTTTTACAGTGGTATTAGTAATTTACTTAAGTAAAAGCTGTGGTTAGGAGTCATTGGTGTTAAAGTCAAAATTGAGTGGCATGTGTTTTTGGATTTTGTTAAGTCTAAGTCCGGTCTAGTCCATACCTCTGATAATCTGTAAATGGTGGCACCACAATGAGTCTAGACTCTACAAAACACACCATTGATTCCATACAAGACTGGGGGAGTAAGTTGACAAAAAACAAAAACACATCCCACCAAGAAACCCAGCCACACAATCAGAAAATGCAGAAACGACCCACCCAAAACATTTCAACAGCACAGATGCAAAAAGATCCAAGACAAACTTCTAAAGCCAGAGAGAGGAAATGTTCTAGTACAGAACAGACAAGGATCGATAAAAAACAGACCAGCTGCAGTCCAAACCACAACCGGAAAGAATCGCACACAGGGAAGTGAAACAGTGAGCCCCAGGCAAGACACATGTATCACACATACATCACACACATATCACACAAAGCGTTTAGTTTCCTACCTCCTCCTTTTTGTCTCATCAAAGGGCTTCCGGCTGTAATGAGGAGGGGCCAGAAACTTTGCCCGTCTCTACCACTGGTCCACGAATTCACCACTAATTCTGTTCATTTTTGTGTGACAGGCACGTGCGACTGTGACTGTGTGTATTTGTTTGTTTTGTGGTTAATACTTTATTTTAACTCCCTCTATGTAGCATTTATAAGCAGCACCACAACAATAAATGGTTGATAAAACGCTTAAATGTAGTTATCCGTAAACACATACAGAGGCACTTTGGGATATGAGTGTTGAGTAATGTATTTGACAACAACTTAAAAAAGGTGCCATATGTAAGTTTTTGCTATAACTACATAGCCCACATTACCATTAACAGCTAACAAACATTAACAAATTTCAGGCCTTTACTGAGCAATCGTTGTCTCCAGTGGTGGTAAGCAATGCCAACATTTACTCTTGTCTCTCTTCTATTTCTATCACTTCTCTTCTTCTACTGAAGTTAGCATGCTAACCAGCTATCCCCAGCCCGTCCCCTCTTATAATACCCCTTTGCGATAGTGAGTCACTGCAGCGTCCGGTCTGCCCTCAGTCCAACTTGAGAGGATGAATAAATGTCAAGGAATTAAGTTTGATGCTGAACTTGCAATGTTTCTTATAGCCTGGTGAGTAAGCAGCTGTTGATCCTCATGTTGGTCACAATAATAAACATGAGGTTATGGTTGAGGAATGGTCATGGACAAAAGAAACAACGACTACGGGAAACCATCAGCAGTCTCCTGATGAAAGTTTTCTGTGATGTCAACGCATTGATCCACCCCAACCCCATAACACGCGCTTTGTTGCTCTTTATACTACGTCATTTGACTTCCTACTTTGCTACTGTCAACGCTACTTTGGCTGCTAGAGGTCGCCTGACGATAAAACAAAGGTATGGGTCGTAATAAGCTTCTGGCACAGATGAACTTTGGGTTTGTTTTTTTTACACGACAGTCCCATTAAGGATGCTTGGTGGGAGAAGTTATAACTGTTGACAAATACATTAGTAAACACTTAAAAATGTCCTAATATCTGCTTACAACTACACTGTAGTGTTTTATAAACTACTTATGAAGTATTTACATACTGCTTATACAGTTTTTAATAATACCCTTATTTGCTTTCTTGCCAAGAGATAGATGAGAAAATCAATATCACTCTCATGCCAGTGCATTAAATATGAAGCTACAGCAAGGAGATTATTAGCTTATTTTGGCATTAAGACTGAAAGCAGATGGAAACAGCTAGCCATGCAAAGAAATGGTTCAGCATATATAACCTCCTGTAAAACCACGAATGGTTTTTGTACAAATCACATAATCTTTTTTTTTTTAAACCTTTGGACAGAGCCAGGCTAGCAACTTCCTCCCGCTTCCAATTTTTATACTAAAGTAAGCTAGCTGTCGCTCGGCACTAGCTTAGCTTCAAGATATGAGTGTGGAATTAAGTTTCTCTCAGCAAGAAACCAGAGTAATGTATGTCCCAAAATGTTGAATTGTTTCTTTCAAGTGTTGCTTTATGTTGGGTGTAGCAGCAGTAACAAGGCAGACAAAGCAGAAGTAGTCTGGTAGGCACCAGTGAGTATATTATCAGTTTCCAGTCATACAGGAAAATTACACAAACCACAGAAGCACCGCTCTCATCCAGAGCAATCTATCCAGATCTCTCTCCAATATAGAACAACATTTTTTATAAAATATTTTCTTTTTATATTATATATATAATTTGTTATATATATAATAATTTGTTATATATAATAATTTGTTCTCCGTCATATCTCAAATTATGCCATCATTGATTCATCACCGTTACCATCATCAAAATAAGCGCTCACTTTTTTCACCTGGCAGAATCATTGTCTTATCAGCGAGCATCTTTGTATAACATGAAACAAGTCTTTGATATCACCATGCTGCCGCCTCACTTTTTGATACAAGCTCAAAAGAACAAGATTTGACACATTTTTACTACCCTGCATCGTTACACAGTTACAAAAGGAAAATACAGCCTGCCTCACAATGAAATACACGTCTTCTCAGACAATTCGTTTTATATATGAAACTGACTTTCAAAGGGTATTGTATTGTTTGAGAACAGATAAGCTATAATGCATATTCTAAGAATTATACATGTATTGCAAAATGGCACAAGATGGCTGCCCTTCATCACAGTTGAGGACAATATTTTTCCACGCCCTCATGATTCAGAACCCTATTTTGGCACTTTTTGACATCCTGTTTCTTTAAGCTAACAAACTACCAGCTTCACAAGACTCTATAGGGCTTTGTTATATGTGAAATTCTCCAAAAGCGGTTGTTTCACAAGCTAAGAGATATGCCCTCTGTCATTAAAAACACAGTGTAATGTTGTGAATGTTTTCAGTAAATGAATCAGGAAAAAAGTAATGAGCTTTCGGTCAAAAATCTCTAACTTGACACAGACTTACACTCTTGCATGTATAAAGACGTCTATCCTCTGACTGGTTAAAAATGAAATCAGCAATAAATTTCAGATAAGCTCACCACAACACTGACTGAACAGAAAGTGAAGAAGTATTTGGTCCTACAGACAAAAGTCAGGTCAACATTAGGAAACCAATTAGTTATCCAACAATCAAAGCAACTGGTCAGTTTTCACTTACACTTTATGAATATTACCACTATGGGATCATAGTACACTCATCAATACTACTGATAGGTTGTCATAGTCAATATGCAGTTACAGGGAGGGTGACACAGAGAGAGGGCAGGCTCAGGTCGGCCCTGAGGTCGGACTCTGGCATGAACCTGCTGGTGTGAGCAGCCGGGCAGCATTCAGGAGCGAGCAACATTTCCGCACTAAAACTAAAGATACAGCCAGTAGAGCTGATATGAGAGCAGCAGTGTAACATGACATGTTAAACCACAGTAGAATGAAAACAGTGTCACCGCAGGGAACAAGACTAGTCTCCTACTGGCAACTTGACACATGAATATCTGATTAGTTCTCCTGATTGTTAGCATTTGAGCACCTGTCTACATTTCCATCTGAATATTATTAAAAAAAAAAAAAAAAAAGAGAATAAGAGAAATACACTTATTTGATTTCTTTCTGAGAGAGAAGAAATTAGGTACAGAGCTAAAGTCAGGAGGCAATTAGCCTAGCTTTCCATAAAGACCTTAAGCTGGTGCAAACAGCTAGCCTGGCTCTCCTCAAAAATACGACTACCACCTACAAAATTTACTAATTATGGTGTTTATCTCATTTGTTTAATTCATGCAGGAGTAATGTAAAAACCACTATAGGCAGTTTTTCCAACCAAATGCTGCACAAAATTTTAATCGAATTTCAAGAAAATCAGCTAAAGAAAATGACGCGCGTTTTTATCCACTGCTGTTATGCAAATATTAGGACTTGGTTCGTCAAGATTAACAGCTTGTGGTGCTAATTTTCAGTGGGGTGCCATTAAACCATCGCAGAAGAAGAGGGTGCAACATGATGATGTAATAAAAAAAGCACCAGTCAAACTTCAAATGGTGAAAAACAATGTAGAAAACATGATGAAAATATGGCATTTATGTATGATCGTATTAATTTAAGGAAGGTTACAGTCTCCTCATTGTTCCACACAGATCTGACGCCTGCAGTGGAGACGCTGTCACAGTCCTCATGTAGGTTGCGATTTTTTTCACAAAGTCTGTTTCCACTGCGGTTTGTTGCAATTTGCTTTTATCAATAGATCAACTTTTCCATCTCAGACAAGCGTGAAAATGTTTTTGTGATATGTCAAGGTTTTTAAGTATTTGTGGCATTTTCACTCAGGTTTTTTTTATGTGCAAATTGAAAATGTGAATAAAAACAGGTGGAGGGAAACCAACCTAATGTGTAATTTTTACAGGGAAGACGTGAACTGGGAGGCGAGGGTCACGTGACCGATGGGGATAGCCAAGCTAGACTACAGCTAGTGAGCTAATCTGTTAGCATGCCTACTGCGGGTTTACTACTACAGGCTGTGAGTGCTATGACTTGGTCCAAGTGTTTTGCTAGTCTTTTGCAGATCTAGACATTAAAGAATTTTGAAAAAAATTTCTCCACAAGCCTAAAAGTCTAAAGCCATGCTAGCAGTTCTGTGAGGCCTCACTTAGGCCCAGGGGTTCGCTGAGCTTCTCTGATCCTCAAAATGACAAAGCGGACATGCGGATGTTTAGCCGGTATAATGTTTACCAAGTTCACCTTCTTAGTTTAGCGTGTTAGCATGCAAACATTTGCTAAGTACGACCAAACAGAAGGCACAGCAGAGGTGTATGGAAAAATTCTTTCCGTGATTACATCCAAATCACAGTGATAATGCAGGCCACTGCTTTGTAAAAACTAAACAGAAAAAAATAAATAAATAAATAACATGGCAGGTTTTTCTTTGCTGTGGAAAGTTTTATTTTCATGTGCAGGCATTTTACGAGCTTCAGCACTGATAGCCTCTCTAAAGCACCAGTAGACAAGCTAGCAAGGCTAACAAAAAGTAGCTTACTGATAGCATACTGAGGCCACCTCTGTCTGTCACACGACACTCGCCTCGCACGTTGTAGCGGTACCGCGAGAATCTCACGGTTTTAGGAGGAGTTATGTGGTGTATTTAAATCTTTAACAGTTCATTTGTCCACCCCAGCACTTCTGTGCGGCATCCTTGCATTGATGCCTTGCTGTGACAATAGGACTCCGGTAAGTCGCTGCACCCGCCTGTTGTTTGCTACGATGGAGTTACAGCACAGAACCCCCCCTAAAACCGAAATTTTTTTACATTCCTGCTTGAATACGGATTAAACAAACCAGATTCGACATTTTAGTTGAGTGAGCTCTAGAGGTGTTGCTAAACTCCGAAGAAAACATTAGTGAGCTTTACTTTTGGTTGGCATATTTTGGAGCTTGGAGAGAGTCAGGCGAGCAGTTCCCCGCTGCTTTCAAGATTTAGGCTAAACTAGGCTTGTCACTCCCGGGATCTATAGCTCCGTAATTAACGAAGTGTGACTGATATCAACCTACTCGTCTCACTTTGGCAAAGAATGCGAATAAGTGTATTTCCCAAAATGCCCAACCTTTCTTTAAAATGTTTCAACCTGCCGAATGCAGCCTGGATATGACATCATGGGGATTGTTTTTCTTACTTTTTTTCAATTTTTTTTGCGTATGATTCTGAGGTGTAGGGGATTACTAATGCAGCCTAGTGATATGTGGCATGGTCAGTGGGTTGTGTGGGTGTACTCAGGGTTAACAAATGAGAAGTCTTGAAATTCTTCCTGGTCCAGGTTGGCTATAAGCTCCTGATCTGGGGGGGTCAGCTCTGGGGGGTGGCGCGTGAAAAAGCGATCAAAGTTCTCCGCATCACGCCCACACTGCCGTGGAGAGGAGAGAGAGATAGAGATAGAGATGGAGAGAGAGATGGAGGGGTGGTGAGAGTTTGATGAGGGATGTTAAGAAAAAAAGGACAACAACAAAGAGAAAAAAGAGAAATACAACTAAAAACGTGGCATCAACCAATCAAATCACTCACAGCCGAAACTGTGGATTTCCATTGGTCCATATGTGAGCCAGTGACAACTCAGCTTCATCATTGGTGACTACACTCACAAATTTCAACAATGCATTTGTCAGAGTAGTAACCAATGGCAGGTGATGGTTGGGTTTGAGGGATGAGCGTGCTAGTCGTTTCTATAACTTACCTTGAAAGTTTGACTAAGTATGATATTTCCATCCTTACTGTGACAAATTTTTAAAGGTAATCAGTGAAGTTCTGGTAATATTCAACACCTCAATCGTGTGTGTCTGTGTGTGTAATATACTCACAGCTTTAGGTTTGAATGGCGGCTGGACCTCTTTATTCTCTAGTTTTTCCCAGTCTATATAGCGGAAGAAGGCGTGCTCCTTGATGTCTCTCTCCCCCTCTGGGCCACAGCCCAGACGCTTACCTGGGTGTTTGGTCATCAGCTAAAATCACACACAGACGCAATATGAGAGTTTGGATGTGCGTGTGTCTGTTGTATACTATGGCCTCTGCCCACTACCCCCTCAAAATGTCTGTGTTGTAAGCCACTGCCTAGTAATGCAGCTCAATGCTTTACATAGTGCATGTTTGTATTAATTTTAATATTTGCCATTTTTGTTGCTTTGCATGTTACATGTTTTGTGCTTCTGTGTTGGATGTTTTAATTAGCACCTAACAATGTAGTATGATTTTATTCTGTATGATAAATAATTTTATATTCTTTTATTTTTTTATATTTTTTTATTTTTTTAAACCACAGATGAAAAATAAGCTAATGGCTAACTGACAACTGATACCTTGTGAGTTGATGTTGGTGAACAGTTACAGTTTATTCACACATCCAGCAGTTACGGAGCAACATTATAATTAGTTCGGAGTCGTGTGTCTGGCCACCTGATGAATCTAAGTCCAACATTCACCTTTCTTTTAGCTGTTTTTTTGTCTCCACCAAATCCTGAGGGAAATATCAGGCTCTTGAGCTGCTAAATGCTCCACTGTGTTCACCAGGTAGTCTGTTACTGTGTCTGTCTGCTGCTTGGTACTGAGCAGGTAGTGTACAGTGGGGTTTTAGAGCTTTAGAGTGTACCCTCACCCCCTTGCAGATAGCAACAGCTTCTTTGGACATGGATTTAGGGTAAGAAACATGATGCTCCATGATCGACTGGAACAGCTCATCTTCATCCTCCCCGTCAAAAGGCGGCTAGAGAGGAAGAAATACACTTCATCATTTTCAATTCTTGTTACTAGTGTTTCCTTTAAAAAAATAAATAAATAAAAAACGTAAAGACTTTATGCATACAAACCTGTCCAGCAAGCATTTCATACAGCAGTACTCCAAAGGCCCACCAGTCCACAGACTTCCCATAAGGCTGATAGGCTATGATCTACAAGACACAATGGTAAACTCATAACAAGTCTTATTCAGAAGAGAAAAGATGTTTGAAAAAAAAAAAAACAGAGCACCAGTCAGCCACCAAACAACACAAACATACTTCTGGAGCAATGTAGTCTGGTGTTCCGCAAAAAGTCTTTGTGGTAATTCCATCAAACATGTTCTCTTTGCACATGCCAAAATCTGCAATCTTTATATGGCCTTCAGAGTCCAGCATCACATTGTCCAGCTTCAGATCCCTGAAAACAAATACACATACACACACACACACACACACACACACACACGTATTAAACAAACTTGTTTTCCGAAATGATTGTTTATTGCACCTGCAGACTCAAGCTGATTCACAAATGGACTCACCGATACACGATACCTTTGGAGTGAAGGAAAAAGAGTCCAATGGCAATCTCTGCAGCATAAAACCTGAAACACAGACAAACAACACTTTTTAAACATATCTGTGTTTCTGTATTGACAAGTATACACATCGTATGGTGTGTGTTATGTTGGATGATACAGACAAAAGATGACATTTATGATGCCAAAATTGCACAGTATTTTTGTGTTTTCATAAATTTTATGTGATGTCAGTTCAGTTTATGTTATTGTGAAAAAGTTCAATATAAATAACAACATTACTTTTGTATCACCTTGTATAAATAAGCCTTTTAAGAACTTACAACCATCAATCTTTGCTTTTGCGTGGAAACATTAGTTCAGTTAAAGGTAACCTGGGAAGTTGTGGACCTCTTGTAGAGCTATGGAGCTGTTTATTCATGAGCGGCTCCCCATTTTGTTCATCCGGTGAACATGCTCGAGTATGTAGGGCTAAATGTCTCACACTATTCCACTGACCTATAGGTGGCAGTAATGTGCCAAGAAATATAGGAATGCGCCAACAAAAGGCAGGGAAGAAGACGATGGAAGCTAGTAAACATGGATGTAAACAAAACAGGATAAAATGTTTTATGGGGAAGGAAAATGCACTCAACACTTCTTCTTAGACCTAGACCATACGATGGAAATGATGTTAAAGTACCAGTAAGAAGAATAAAAGGAGGAGCACAACAAGCTCTGAGCGACAGCAGAGCCGAAAATATAAGATAGTGTTTTGCAGATATGACAATATTGTTACCACTGTATAAAATGTCCTATTATTCAACTCTTCTGTGTGTGTGTGTGTGTGTGTGTGTACTCACACAGCATGAGGCTCCTTGAACTTGCCGACCTGTTGGATCTGGTACATAAGGTCGCCTCCATTTATATACTCCATGACAAAATACAATCGGTCCTAGAATACAAAGATAAAGAGGTAAGGAAGGAGAGGAGAATGAAGGATGAGGATAAATTGATCAGTAGCCAGTGCAGCTGCAAGTTGTGTGTTGCCATGTATCAGCATGTGTTCGACTTTGTTAATGCAAGACGTTGTGCTCTACCATGGTTTGGAAACACGAGTGCAGTTGAGTGAGGAAAGGTGGTTTCCCAGACAGAGCGAGGACTCTCTTCTCCACCATGGTGCACTCTACATCATCGTCCTGGATCACCACATCCTTCTTCAGGATTTTGATGGCGTACAACTCGTCTGTACCCTTCCTCTCAGCCAGCATCACCTGAGAGAGTGAATAAAAAGTATATAAATGAACTTCAGGAGAATTTCATGTTCTACCGGCTGTTGGTTCACGTTTCCCATCATGAAGCACAAGCGTCCATGCGTGTGCATCACCTTGCCGAAGCTGCCTTTGCCCAGAACCATAACGAAGTTGAAGTCTGAGAGCTTGACACGGTCCTGATTGCCATTGCTGTCATATTTGCACACTGAGGAGGAGGAAGAAGGGTCTGTTGGCTTCCCTGGACCTACTCTCGCCCTCTAAAGAGAGAAGGAATTGCAGGAAAAGAACAAGATTATAAGGGAATTATTTAAAAAAAAAAAAAAACAACCAAAAAATAAGGACAGCTCAAATTAAACCCAATGTCATTTTAGGTCTCCGTTTCTGAGTGTCTAACCTCAAACTTTTGTCGTAGCTCCTCGTTACCGTCCTCTCCATCTGGCTGGACAGGAACATTAAAGTATTCTCCTTCCTCCTGGGACAGCATCTTATACCTAAACCCCAGAGTGAAAACAGAACCATATCAGATAAAATCCAGGATTATCACCAGACTATGACAATAAAGCTGTTAAATATTCACGCCCGTTTCTTCTGCCTTTGTTATTTCTTTCTACACCTGTGTAATTTTGCCAATTCTCCTCCATCTCCAATTTCCTCATCCCGACATCTTACCATCCGTCTATCCCTTGTTTCTGTAGCTCTGAGATTCCAAAGGAGAGGGATCCCATGAAGTCGTTCCTGCTGGTCAAATCCCAGTCCCAGACCTCCACTGAGAGACGGCGGTCCTTATCACTTTCTTTTAGGTTGCTGGGGGGGGGGGGGGGGTCAGATGAAAGAGCAGATAAAGGACATTCTTAAAATAGGTAAAAATGAAAACCAAGATCATAATTTGATTTCAAAGCCTCATCCCTCACATCGCTCTCTATTTAAACTGCCAAACACCTCAGCATTTGACATTTTTTCATGCCTGTGCCTTTCCCATCAGTCACAGTGACCTGGAATAGCTTGAATAACAACAATGAAAAACAGGGAAAAGAATGAGGACAGGGTCACTTGCATGAGCTCCAGTTCGCTTTGTGCTTATGTGACTGACAACGAGGCCAAGAGAGTAGCTTTAAACCAAACAAGTTATCTTCAAACAGTGACAAAAATAAGTTGATCAGGTGTGTGAAGCCTCAAAACTCATCCAAGATATGGTACAGAAGGAGAAATGACTCACAAAGTGAACTTCTCATTCCAGGTGGGGTTGAGGCAACATTTGATGGTCTTGGTCTTCTGCTTGCTCTCACTCTTGGGATCTGGGATCAGTTTGAGTTTGACGTATGGGTCTGACAGGCCATTTGGGTCCATGGGCACCAGGTTCTTAGCCTCTTTGACTGAGGGGGTGAGGACATGGACAAAAATAAGTGGCAAAAAGAAGAAGGAGAAGAAAACATCCCAAGATAACACACATTGGGGTTTGTCCTTTCCAGAGGACAGCAGTAGGTGAAGTCTCGTTCTGAACTGCCCTAAATAACTCTGGCTACATTTGACAACATTTAACAGCAGTTTAGTTTCTGTTCCATAATCAATCCACAGTTGTCTGAGAGAGGGAGAGCTGGCACGTGGATGCATGTCCCAGTGGTGATGTGGGTCAATCGTTGGATCATTGATCGACTAATGGACTTTCCAGTTTTAGTTTGAGGCTGACAGAGAGCTTTGAGAGGTGCTTAGTGTGTGTTTATGTATCAGATAGAAAAAAGTGAGTGTAAACAAACAGACATAGAGACAGACAGACAGAAAGAGCACTCACTGATGACAGTGAGAGTGTCCTCAGTGATCTTGGCAGAGATGTGAATGCGTCCTCTCCTCTCGGTGTGATCTGTCCCACACAAGCTCGGGACATTGGCCACACACCGCTTGTGGATGTTCATCATACAGTCTAAACAAAGACATACAAAAATGCACAAGTCCAGACAAAAATCACAAGTTTTCCATAAATAGCCCCACAAACTGTACAACATATTATATTACCCCGATTAAAAGAACTTTTAGTGTTACGCTTTCTTAAACTTGGGGGACTCACAAGACACAAAATTAGAAAGATTTGGTCAAAAATGAAGCAGCAGGAGCTGAGATATCTGGACTTCAAGACACAAAAATAGTGGATGCTACACTTCCCAAAATGCAACTAACTACTGTGGCATCTTTTCATTAAAACCTCCCTGCCTGATAAACACCCACATCTTTCAAACTTCACAATCCCAATTTGAAACACAGGCTTTTCCCCAAGCGGACAGTAACCCCTGATGATATGACACGGGTAATTTCTTATTCAGTCTTTAAAGACGTCGTTCTCGAGCCACAGAAGATATTGTACAACTGTACAATAAAGGCTGAGTAGTACTTCCTAAGACCAGTAAACTCATCTTTATGTGTATATGTACATTTCTCTCCAGGAGAGATCTGCGAAAGAAGTGAATGATCGCGATAGTCATTGAAAAACATGTGAGAAGTCACACGCCTGAAATGTTGTTTGGTTTGTTTAACGTCCAGCTGGTGCTGGAGCTTGGCGAGGGCCAGAGTTCAATGAGCCAACCCTCCATCTCTTGGCTCTTGTGTGTCCACACAAACTGCAGAATGCTTTTCAGAGTTTCCGCATGCGCTCTGATTGGATACCGCTCTCCTCCCATCTCAGACACCTCTCAAAAGGTGTAGCAACTATAAGAGCATTTTGCTTTTGGCTACGATGAAATCAAAAACTGTTTGAAAACTGACGTACCATTTGACACATCTTACAAAACACTAGAGGACTCATTGTATGGATTTCGTGCCACCTCCAGGGTTTTTGTCTCAGATCTAAGGAATACAGTCCTGTGCAAAACTAAAGGCAATAAAACTAAAGTGAGAATGCTTTCAAAAATAATGCCATTCGTAGTTTTTATTTTTCAGATAGTTTCATTCAAAGCGCATAAACAGAAAAAAAAAAAAAAAAAAACCTATATCAAACCTCTATTTGTTTTGACCACCCCTGGCCTTTAAAACAGCACCAGTTCTTCTTGGTACACTTGTGAACAGTTTTTCAAAGTATTTGTTCAAGGGCACCTTGGAAGAACTTGCCATTGGTCTCCAGTGGATCCAGGCTGCCTCAAGGGTCTTTTCTTTCTTCATGCAATCCCAGACTGACTCCATGATGTAAAAGACCGTGCATATGAAGATAGCTCTTTAGACTGCTTACACTCTGGCTGTATATTTTGGGTCATGCCTAAAACCTTTGCATGGTGCTGTATATCTACGGAAGGAAAATCGTGGCAAACATCTTGCAGTCTGCACCGGTCCTAACAGGCACATGGTCCATGTATTTGTTAATAAAGAACATGCATTGTACATTAAAAAATATATATATACATTAGACTCAATTTTAGATTGTACTCAGTGCAAATGAATCTAAAACAGATAAGTATTTCTTAGTGGTCAACAATGAAAAAAAAAAGATCCAACATAGTGGCTCTGTCTATCCACTAGATGTCAGACTGCTCTGATGTACAAAGCCTCACGTGTTCCTCCACTCTCTCAGATCAGCGGGAGATATTGTGGTTCTACAGAGGTGGAGGGTGAGAAGTTAATCTATTGCTGTCTGTATGTTTTCCATTCCACGGCAATAACCTTTCATATCACAATTTCTTCTGATTAATTTTATATCTCCATCAGGCAGTGCACTAAACACATCATACATCCATGTAACTTTACACTTCTATCAGCTACGCTTTCTATTAAAACTTTATATACTCGGAAGAGGGATGACCCAGGAAAAAAAAACGAGTGTTAGATCCAGCAGAAGAACATATCTCATCTTGGTAGCAAATGAAGAATATCTAAATCCATTGCTTGTGTATTAAGAACCCATTTTTAGGGAACTTCCAGTACCAAGCCAGTGGACAAAGTTAGGATAGACTGGATCTTGACTTTTCAAGAACAGGTGAGAAGACCACTGTGGTCTTGCGTCCTACAAATGTGAAACCTCAAAAACTAAATATCAATGCTTCACAGAAGGAGGAGACTATTATTGTTTTTGCAAGAAATCGGCAGAAGTAGAAATTTAACTGTTGCCAAATCATAAGATCGTAACTAAATTATCCTTATTTCTAACCAGTAATGTATACTTGGAAAATGTCTTACAGGGAACCTTAAGGTAAAAAGTTAATTATTTAACCACATGAAGTCAAGTTCAGGAACATGTCTGTAAAGTGTGCATTTCCACTATCTAGTGTGTACTAAACAATGGAGATGCAAAAATCAAATTTGGTAATACAAATAAAATTAGTAAGAAACAGCGCTTCCAGCCATATGTCGTTTGTTCACAAGGATTAATAAATAACCTATCTACATCTCTGAATTGTGTCATACTGGCTATTCCAGTTTTCTCAGGAGGGACACAACCATCCCCACATTTCCTTTTCTTTTTTGTGTACATCAGGGGCCATATTCACAAAGGATCTTATCTTACCACTAGGAGCCCCCCTAAATGGCACTAAACGTTCCTAACTAAGAGTGTCCTCCTAAGAGCTATTCATAAAGCTGAGAGGAAAAGAGGAACAATGAGAACTTCAAAGGACGGTTTCAGAAAACATCCCGAGGCTAAAAGTAGCTTCTAACTAATTTCACAAAAATATATAAAGGGGTGCGTCAGTATTAACTTTAAGACCGAGAGAAGTTGGAGGAAGTCCAGAGGACTCCTAAGTCACTGAGACCAGCTCACAGTCAGTAATGTGCTGCAGGTAATGTGTCTCATAGAGTCAGTCTTTTGGAATAATACAGTGATAAATAAGTTTTAAAAGCATATTTTGATGGTGATTGGTTAATAAAGATCCAGTCAGCTCGGCAACAAGTCAAAACAAACCATTAACACCCGAGATGATGGGGTGGACGACAGCACTGTAAAAATCAGTGTGAAGCACTGATCAACTTCGAATCGCTCAGCTGTCTGTCAGCATTATCCACCAAACCAAAATGAGCGCTTCGGTTTCCATTTGTTACAACAGTGTACAACAGCTGAACTGAATTGAATAAATGAAGCTGGCTTCATGGCCATGGCTGGATTTCCATGTAAAACCAGGGCTATATGTAAAATTACACTTTACATTATAGTATGAACCCTTTTTCGGTCAAACTGAAAGAATATCACTAGCTGATGCAGCACGAGCAAGTCAATATAAATCAAATATAAAGCAAAGTCATCAAAAATATTCATCAATAAACAGGAACATGAGGAACAAATAAAATTTAGATAGATTAGACAGGCAGGCAGGTAGATAAATTCATCACATACCATTAAAAAAAACAGTACAATAAGGAGTAACTGATGATACAGGACGACAGTGAGCACAAGCAGCATGGACAAAGCATGGACAAACATCATAATTGAAAGTATTTAATACAGTTAATACAGCTAAAAGCTAGATTTTTGTGAAATTTAAAGAAAGCTATGCATTCAGCCACCTAACTGACTGCATTAGGCATGCAGCATGTGATATTTTTTCCAGCCGACAAACAAATCATCATACTTCAATGCGGTAATTCCACATATAGCACTACTTTTACTGGATAATCCAGCGATGGTCATGAAATCAGCTTTGTTTACGTATTCATTGCAGTTGATGATGATTTGCTGTTCACTTAACTGAACTTTGCTGAGTCCAGTAGTGCTGCAAAAAGTATTTTACAGGTGTCTGTGTAGCACAGAGTTGCGCAAACTGTCATTTCCAGTGTTACTGGATTGTTGTGATTGTTGGTGAGCCCACTGAATGCATATTAAATGACTGCCTTCAACATATTGATTAAAAGCTCATTATTCTGTTTTTGCAAAACGCTGACATGTTAAGGCACATTACTCACTGATCAGGTCTGAGTGACTTCTAACTTCTCTCTGACTAATCACTCTCAGGATCTACTTTCAGTGTTAAAATGTTTTTGTGAAAGTTAGGACTGACACACCCCTTATTACCTCAACCAAGGAAGTTGTGTTTTCACCCGTATCTGTTAGTGTATTTGTCAACAGAATTACGCAAAAGGCAAACGTAAAGATGGGTCATGGGCCATGGTAGAACCCATAAAATTTTGGGGTAGATCCAGATAAGGGGGCGAATCCAGGAATTTTCTTTATCGCTTCCTTTAACATTGCGAGACATTTTTCGACATTTTTGTCAATATTTGGCCTTAGTGGAGGTATGCGCTCTACTGAGTGCCACTCTAGTTTTTAAGAGTTTCTCCTAATTCTATCCATTAGGAGCTATTGTTAGCCTTCAGATGTTTTGTTGACACAACCACTGGTGACTAGATATAAAAGTATAACAAACTGTAGCAGGCAGCTTTTCTGAAGGCTAAGTCAAAGTCCATCAAGCACTTAATGTTGCACACGTGTGCGATGAGAAACTGTACACCCACTACATAATGCCGGTCATGGCTAGAGACAGTATGTAACTCACTTCCTGTCAACAAAAAAGATAAAAAAACAACTGCAAGAATATAAAAACTCTTCAATTATTGCTTTGAGAAGCTGATAATATCTCTTCAGCTGTCATTAATCTGATAATGTCCATTTAACTGCCAGTCACTATGACTCATGAGCAGGTCAATTATTGTAAATGATGTGTGCGATCTAAATTCAGAGAACGTGTTCTTCATGAAAAGGTTTTAGGCTCAACCACATGCCACAACCGACATTTCACAAGCAATATGCGAATTCTGAATGCTGTAATATAAACAACTATATATTCGACTGACAGACAAAAATTCATTTTTAGGCAGACATCTGACCAACGGTTTTGACACTTGGCCAGGTGAAAAGTTGCAAAATTTGGAGAAAAGAAAAACAGAACTAAAAAAGGTATATAAAAGTTACACAGCTATAAAAGTTTGTCAATATGTTAGGGGGTTAATGTAATTGTCTAAAAAGTGACTAGTTTGAAATTAAAATAGGTAAACTGAGGACTTCTATATGTGCTGAGGAATTTGATCACTACCTGTTTTTGCATTTCATTAACAAATTAATTTGCACATCAAGGTCAAATGGTTTTTATATCAGATAGTTTCATATCAAATATCAAAGGCCTGCTGATTAACTTTAAGGGGTATAA
Source organism: Xiphias gladius (assembly GCF_016859285.1). Taxonomy (NCBI): domain Eukaryota; kingdom Metazoa; phylum Chordata; class Actinopteri; order Istiophoriformes; family Xiphiidae; genus Xiphias; species Xiphias gladius. The sequence goes on along the minus strand of NC_053414.1, from coordinate 9,619,660 downwards.
CTCCGTTCACTTTGTCCGCGGAGTTCTGGTCCGTTTTGTGTTCACGCCGACTTTTCACAGGCAAACCGAGAGGGGTAAACATGAAGTCATACGGACATTGTTTTGGTGATTGTCATCCAGCATCACCAGGACCCACGAGGGTAAATCAAATTCTTGTGAATGACAACAGGTCATGCAGCACTTTAATTCTTCTAATGTGAATATTTATGTTCTCTGGCGTCACAAAGAGCTCATGAAGAAATAATTAATAAGGAATAAATGAGTATTTTTAGATTGTAAATCGACTGTTATGAATAATGACTAAGCAGCGTTTCTGCACGGTTTTCCAAGTTAAATTTTAGACTTGTAAAAGCCTTTTTAATAACATTTAAAATGCATTTTATTACCTGTTTTGTGATCATTCTGTCCAAAGTATGAAAGTATGAGTCAATGTTGCCAATCAATCTACCACATTTTTCCACTACCTCACTGCGGTATATCCTAATACCATACACTTTTAAATCACCGCAACCTGGACCCAGATAAACAGCATAAAATGGATGAATGGATTAACCAGTTAAAAAGAATTTAAATTAATTTAAGTTTTTTTCTAAAATTGACACTTGCCCATTATGAGATACTTAGCTTTCTAGCTGCTGTAGCTAGCAGCAGTGACAGTGTTTGCTACAGGCCTGATGGTGCTGACTGAAACATCAACACCAAAATGACTGAACGGCATCATGCATGCAATCCACTTTTGCAAAAATCCCACTTTTAGTTTACAGGTGTAAAACGTCACCAGATAGTCCGCCATCACATACAAAAACATAATACAGTCAAGACAAGATATTTAACACTGTTTAAATACCTTTTAAGGCCTTTTTTGAGAAAAACTGAATTGAATGCTCTTTTAAGACTCTTCAAGACCTGCAGATACCCTGCTAAGAAGGTCGATACAGGACGAAAAAGAGGCCTCTTGTACAGCAATATAACAGGATGGGTCACTGAAGAATCATTATGCCGAACACTTTTTAAACAGACTTAATCAGCTGCCAGAGATGGAGAATGAGACAGCAGACTGCAGTTTCAAGTCGCTTCTGATCAGGGAAACATTCCCACACTCATGCATATTTTTACCATGGTTAACAAATGATTTACATAAATATATTTAGTACTGTGCAAAAGGTTTAGTTAATTTAGATGTTTAGATGCTTGTTTCTCGGTCTGGTCGGTCCAAAATTTGTTCTGAAGCAGGACAACAACCCCAACCGTACAACCTGAGTCAAAGAACTATCTTCAGGGAGAAGAAGAACAAGGAGTCCTGCAACATATGGTCCTGCACCTACCGAGCCCTGATCTCAACATTATGGAGTCAGTCTGGGATTACATGAAGAGACAGAAGACACTGAGACAGCCTGAATCCACAGGACAACTGTGGCAAGTTCTCCAGGATGCTTTGAACAACCTACCTGACAAGTACCTTGAAAAACTGTGTGCAAGTATACCGAGGAGAACTGGTGCTGTTTTAAAGGCCACGGGTGGTCACACACAATATTGATTTGATTTAAGATTTTTTCTGTTTATTGCACGTTGTATGAAGTTAACTGATTAATAAAAACCAATCATGGCCTATTTTTAGAGCACCTCCTGAATTGTTCACGATCAGCAGATGGATTTATTAACAGTTCAGCTTTTGAGTTCATGTTAAAAAAAATCCCATCTTCTATCGAGACATCCTGTGCTTGATCTGTTTTGTGCTTTCAGACCACAAACAAAGCGCACCGGCGGTTTGACTGAGCGGTCCGAGCCCCGCCTTTCTCAAGCAGCCTTGGTATGGTTGTTTGGACCCCACCATGGTTTTACTGAAAGCTTTCACACCAGCCCCAAAGGAACCGCCCTAACTGGACAAATGTACCAGAGTTTGTTTTAACCGAACCAAACAGGTTCAATTATCAAAGCCCCCGTGTGACATCCAAAAGATGTGGTATGAATCACTGTAGAAAAATGACAGAATAATTTTGCCGCAGATCATTTTTCAAAACTTTTCTTGAACCAAGAAATCAGAGAAAACGAATAAGTTGTTATACATATGGCAAAAAAAAAAAAAAAAACTACAAAATCAACTATGTGACAGTGCACCTTATGCAGTTGACATGCTTAGTGACTCAAATTCTATACAAAGAAATGGTTCTGACAACAAAGACAGCGTATTTTGAGCCCAATACAATACTTATTTTTTGTATTTTTCTAAAAGCCTATTCATTTGGTCTGTAAGGGTAATAGACTTAAAACATACAAAGTTCTGCTTATGGCCTCTAAAGCACAAATGTTGATTAGTTCATTAGTGTACCCCCCCCCCCACACACACACACACACATGCGCACACGCACACACAGTTTCTGTACGTACGGTCACATTTCATGCCCTGGTGTATCAGCCCGTAGAGGAGGGAGCCACAGTGGTCACAGAAGGTGGGGCTGGAGTAACTGTGGACCTTAAACTTGTGTTTACTACGAGGATCCTTCAGAGGCAAAAACACAAAGAGGAGAGAGAAGACACTTGAATTCAGTATCAAAGTAATCCAGGTGGTTTCAGTAGAGTTCCTGCATCTGTGGTTCTTCGACTCTGTTAAAAGATTAAAAGCTACAGGTTCAGGTTCTCAGTTGTCCTGTTAGGCAGTATTTAAAAAGTTCACATTTACTTCTAGTGGTATCTAACCATGCAGATAGTTTAGGTTTTGTTTGCCCCAAAACCTTAACTATCTGCCAAAAGTATGATGACACCCAAATGAAGTATGTGCACATCAGAGTGTGTCAGCCATGCTACAAAACGTCCACTCATCTGAGCAGGTTTTTCACAGCATTTTGGAACCTGGCTGCAGGGATTCGCTCCCATTCAGCCACAAGAACATTAGTGAGGTCGGCCACTAATGTTAGGTGATACGGCCTGGCTCACGGTCCAGGTTCGAGTTCATCTCAAAGGTGTTAAGGTGCTGGATGGGGTTGAGGTCGGGGTTCTGTGAAGCCCTAGTTCTTCCATATCACACTGAAAACCATTGTTTTATGGACCGGACTTTGAAAAGAAGGCATTGTAATTTTGAAACAAGGGTCTTCCCCCAACTGTTGCCCGAAATTTGGAGCCTCACTGTTGTCTAAAATATTTTGTTATGCATCAAAATGGTTTCCCTTAATTGTAACTAAAGGCGTATTCACACTACAGCAAAAAACGCACGGGTCTTGCACCATTCTGCATTGGCACCACCTTAGCTACAATGCAAATGTTGCTAGCGGTAGATTGCAACATTTCAGAGACCCAAATAGCATTTTTTTAACAAACCTGGAAGCTGCATCCTGCAAGCTGATATTTTGCTAAGCAAATAGGCCTATCCTATTTGTCTGGCCTTGATATGAAACCAGTTTGTTATTTTACTGTTCTGGAAATTCAGAAAACACAAGTAGGCCTTTCCACCTTTCACTTCAAGCATCGGTCAACAGTGTTTGGTGCACCCACGAAGGTCAGCGCCGCTCGGGTCAAAGTTGAACAAATTTTAACTTTCAGCGCAACCCCGCTCCACTCGGGACACTGCAGACATCCGTGCAGAGCCATCGCAACACACCACACCCACAGAATAACGAGGAGGTGTGTGCAAAAGTTGTTTTTCCACTATAATGTGAATACGCCATCAGGGGCTTAGCGTAAACTTAGAAAAAAAGACCCTGGGACCTGAAAGTATGCTTTGGCCATTTAGTGTATCTGTCTCAGATTTGTAATGCTATCCCAATACAACGGAGCTGAAGGGAATTTATGATTTTGTCTGATCCTTTACATACTGCCCCCATTATGACAGAAAGCAAAAATCTAAATATTGCGAGAGGGAGACAGAAAATAGAACAAAGACTGAGTGAGTTTGGAGGATGTACAAAAATAGGAAACAACTAAACGACTTTGGTGATATAACAAAAACAAAGAAAGAAAATCAGATTAATAAACATCAGTGTATGTGACTTCTAAATCCATGCTGACTCACAATAGGTCTGTGTGTGTGTCTGTGTGTGTGTGTGTGTGTGTGTGTGTGTGTGTGTGTGTGAGTGAGAGATACTGGCTCATTAACCTGAGGCAGCCAGGCAGCACATTTTTCTCTTTACTGACATGTCTCAATGTCATTTGGAGCCAACAGGTCAACGGGGGGGGGGGAGACAAGAGGTTACATCTGTGTGTGTGTGTGTGTGTGTGTTTGTGGGAGGAAATTTTTGCAACCTTTGTGAGAACACATTTCAGGTGTAAACCATCATAGTGAGGACATTTTGTGCATTGTAAGGACATTTTTACTACTTCAAAGGACTGTTGGAAGGTTAAGACTTGCTTTTGAGGTTAAGGTTAGAATTAGGTGTAGGACAGGGACCTCACAGTCCTCACACGCGAAGAAAGACAAAAATGTGATTCTTTGAGCAGCACATACAGGAACTACATGAAAGTACACACACACACACACACACACACACACACACACACACACAAAAACCAGAAGCCAGTGCTGACCTTGCTAATGTTATTAACAATATTAACAATAATTTTTTAACATCATTCAAAACAAATCACTAACCATTTGCATAATGAATATTTAACTTGAACACATGAGTGGAGTGATCTGCTTCACTGTACATCCCAAACTCCCACAAAACAAAATAGCATTTTTTCATGTCTGATGACTAAAAATAAATAGCAAAGAATTAAATAAAGAAAGTTGGAAATGTATGTGCGTGTTTTTTGTTTTGTTTTTTTACGTCGGAGGCTGGTCCCTTGTCGGCCCCCGGACACGAAAAGGTGACAAACTCATGACAGCGCTTGTGGACTACAAAACAGCACACTGTGAGAGAAAAAAAAAAAAGAAATATCAACTCGGGCTACCTCTCAATACCAAATAAGGCAGCACAAGAGCAACAAAGAGATGAATCAACACGTCAATTATGTGGCATTAGTCACTGCACAATAGGCTACTTATATTTCAGCAGTTCCTTCCTTGCTTTTGACATTTATATTTATTTGTATTGCTTCAGTTTAGATTATTTTTAAATTTAACCACAGCCTGATGGGACATCTCATAATCACACCCCATAACATTAGAGCTGCAACAGGAAACTTCCCACACTGGCAGCTCCAAATGGCAGCAGAATCTGCACCTGATTTGACTGTATGCTCCTTTTGCTACTTCAATTTATGCTAAAATCATTCAGCGTAGTCAATGACTGAAATAAATACCCTGTATACTCTCAGCCTAATATAGTACAGTCAGAATTTTGGGGAAGTATACTTTTATTTTTCTGCGCGTATGGGATAAAGTTTAGTTTTGCTCAGTTCATGACCATCTTTCATGTCAAATTCTGCTAAATAAAATAGGGAAATACATTAAAAATCCCCTGAAGATGGATCGCTGGTTCAACAGCTAATGGTTAGGGCTGCATTCTTGAAATTGTTGATTCAAATTATTGGTCTTAGAACCCTGAGTTAAATCATTTCTTAGCTGAAGCATCAGTGATCACACAGTAAACTGCGTGATAAAAGCTCAGGTGGGCTGCAAAGTTTTACAAAACAAATCTCGTAATAAACATATGAAAAAAGTACAGAGTTTGGTTTCACGTTGACAACTCCAATAACTTTCACCATTTCAGATGTGAGGTGAAAAAATTACTGTGGATACCACAGTAACTTGGTTTTCAGATGTTTCACACTTAAATGAATTCACAGTCTAGCCACCTTTGGTTGTCAGAAAAGAGCTGACCTTTGAATGCTGGCAAAGAGACGCAAAATGCCATTAGGTGCCAAAATGTAGACAGAAGAGATGGACAAGCCTATCTAATTCAGGAGAGCCTGATCCATCGCTGTGATCCTCGCCGGGGCTGTAACTAACAATTATTTTCATTACTGATTTCTTAAATAATAGTTTGGTCTATAAAATGTCCATCACAATTTCCCAAAGACTAAGCTGACAGACTCAAATGGCTTGTTTTGTCCAACCAACAATTAAAAACCTAAAAAGGAGATTCTTGTTTCCTATCATAGAAGACTAAGAAAAACCAGCAAAATATTCACATTCGAGAAGCTAAAACCAGAGAATGTTCGCCATTTTTTTTCTTAAAAATTAATCAAATGAATAATCTGGATTTATTGGTACATATTTTTTGGGTAATTTCCATGGTAAGTTAACTTGGTTAACATGGTTAGTCATTTATCATCAAAAACACCAAACTTGGTGCTTATATTCTTGTAAATTTAAATGAAATTTAATACATTTAGATTTTGGACCGCTGGTTTTACAAAAAAAAAAAAGCAACAGGGAGACATCACCTTGGGGTTTTGGGAAAATTGTGATTGGCATTTTTCAATACGTTTTAATATTTTAGACACCAAACGATTAATCAAGAAAATAATTGATTAAGCAAAGATTGAGCAAAGATCAGATCAGTGTTCCTTTAAAATCCGCACAGAGTCGTGAGAAACCCATCCATGGGTTTGTCTCACTCTGGATTTAGATGGAGAAAAAAAAAAAAAAGTACAATCCATCCCTTTAAATTTTGATTAGCCCCTTCCTACAGACGAAGACATGACATGACCAACACCAGAACTCCATTTAGATAAATGGGGCAGAGCAGGGTGGGACACTCTGCTCTATTTCAGCTTGACTTTGTGGTTCGCCTCATGTCACTGGTATATTTTTACACAAAAACCTTGCGCAGTGCTGATTTAAACCACTTCCACTTTACAATGACTTGCAGTTTAAACTAAAAATTTAATTAAGACGTCATTACAGTCCACTTTTCTACCAAACTGACCCACATCATAACGATAATATCGACACACATGTTGTAGCACTAGGGACTTCATTTTAACTTGGTGTGAAGATGGCAAATAGGGTTATAGCATGGTTGAAAACTGCACAATGCAAAAGAAGAAGAGTGGTTTACAAAAAGGGAAATGCAAAGAGAAAAAAGGAAGACAATGAGATAGGACAAGAGGAGAAGAAAGAGTGAAGAAGAAATAAAGTCAAACAGAAAGAGATCAGATGTGTGTGTGTGTGTGTAGGCAGGAAGGGATGGGGGCACAGCTGGGTTTGAGGCAATGTGAGGGGGCGGAGAATTCACTTGTGTGTTTGCAGTGTGTCAGAGAGACAGGAACAGAAGTGGAGCAGCAGAAAACACAGTGAAGAACGCAGTCACACTTCACAGCTTTTTGTCCATAAATCTGCTCCATTGCTCACACACACCTGTGCTGCACAGACACACACTTTCATATACACTACTGAAAGACAGGCCTAGTGACCTGCCGAGAAGGTCTTCGCTCTGTTGCCTAGCAACCAGGCTGAGCCCTACAGTTGAATCTGCACTCGCCACTCCGTTTCATCTGACGGACAGCGAATCACAGCCAATCCAAAAAAGATTACCGCGCTGAACTGCCAGGATGACAGCGGGCCGACAGTTTCGCATCAACAGGAGCACCAGGAAGTTCCTCCGTGTTGGATGATTACCAGTCCACAAACCACAGATGGAGACACTTGTAATCATCACCCAGGCCTAAACATGCCTGAATAAACTGAACCACAGAGATAAGGCCCTGCTACTGAAATGCTTTCTAAACACTCAGACTAGTGCCAAGTTCACGTCGTATCGTTTAGACCGTAATTAAGAGGTACCGAGTCGGAAACACTGTTCACATCAGCCTCGTAGACGGAAATATCTGGAATTTCTAAAGGCAACGGTATCCCTCACTTGGAGATAAGAAGTACAGAGGTGTCACCAAACTGTTTGCAGTTTACATTTACATTCAAATAAAATCCAATATTAACATTAAAAAAATGGGATCAGCTGAATTTAAAAGAAGCTGTACATAATTTGTATCTGGTTCTACTTCTTAGTGAACGGCTACTAAAACATTACAGTAAAAATACCTGATTTTTTTGGCCACTTGGGGACAGCGGAAACAAGTTGTGAACACAATACTGAAATATATGGTGAGATTATTTTTTTTTCTGTCTTCCTCCTCCTCCCACATACCATGTCAACATACAAAAAGTTGATATGGTGAACTTGATAGCAAACAGTTGCTCATCTACACATCCACCTGATACGGAGCAACATTATCATTCATTTGGAGTCATGTGTCTGGCCACCTGATGAATGCAAGTCCAATATTCACACTCTTTTAGCTCCGTTTTGGGTCTCTACCTTCTCCTGAAGGAAATCTCTCGCTCTTTAGCTGCTAAACGCTCCACTGTGTTCACCAGCAAGTTGCTAACTTTGAAATTTAGGTGATAATTATCTGTAGGTTCATCTCCACGAGTGACTCCTTTCACATTGTCATTTGATACATCATTTGAAAAAAAAACAACAACAACAAAAAAACTATGGTGTATACAATGAAGAGTGTTAATGGGAGGCACTGGCTAACTGTCCGCTATATAAACAGGCACAGAGGTTGTGGCATGAACTGGGTCAGTTGAGTTCATCTTGGCAGTTATCAGCCAGTAAACCACTGTTACTGATTAATCAGTGTGTGGCAAATACAAGCCTGTTTATATTGGTAGAGCTGAAACCACTTATAATTTATTATTATTATTATTGTTTTTAGGTACCTGACAGAAATGACAATTTTGATAACTGATTACTCATTTGGGTAATTTCATGTTGGGTAAAAATACCCAACATCAGCTTTTTCAAGCTCTCTGTGTTTTACTGTGTATCTTTGTAAATTAAATTACCCTTGGGTTTTGGGACTGTAGGTAAGAAAACTTAAGCAAATTAAGGAGTTACGTTCGAGCTAAAAAAAAAAAAAGAAATAAATAAATGAATCTACGTGAAAAATTGTCATGAGTTGCAGCTCTACCTATCAGTAATCAATAATCCATCCCTAATACGGAGTATTTAAAAAAAAATTTATATACTTAAAAATTATACTGAAGCCCAAAAACATCATCATTTGTAACATCATTTGCCGTGATTGGTTCATTTCAACTTCAGCCCCATCCCACAGCATCCTGACATCTGCCATTTTCAAAAACACTCACGCTGGAAAGACCTGTGGAGTTTAAAATTCAATGTGAAGGAGCTTACTGACTAGCAGGGACCGAACTGTGGACAGCCGTACTAATCCAATCGATAACAAAGGCACTATATCAACCACTGATCAGTCAGGCTGTCAACCACAGCCTTGATCCAAATCAATAACAATGACACTTGATCCAATCAATAACAATGAAGCAGTATTTTTGTTTTTTAGATCGTTTTTGGCATTCTTGCTGCAGTTGAGTCTTTCCTTTTAGTCATTGCATTTGTAACAGTTGTTATGCAGGCATGGAGGCAGGTTATAGAGGCCAGTGGCGCGTGAAGAAGAAAGATCAGGGATAATCACAGGCTTGATCATTAAGGCAAAAACAAAAAAAAGAAGTCTCGCTCTAGTCAACTTTTGGTGGAGAAAAGATATACCTGCAGCGCCCAGTAAAAACAATACTCTATGACAAAACTTTGACTGCTTTCAGTTAAGTTAATGTTATAAATGCTAGTCGCTGCGTTTTAGAGATCTCTTGTCTGTCCTACCCATATATCGAAATGCCCCCCTTATTACCGATCACAGGAAACAATGCGTGGATTTAGATCACTTTGGTACAGACTGGAATATCTCAACAGCTACAGGATGGATTGCCATGTTGCCATATTCTGGGCTCCTGTCTTTCAAAAATATCTGAAAAACTCAGTGATTTCTGCCCTGATGCAAAGATATCGCTTTCAGGCTGCAGACGCCTTCACTGGAGTAATTCTGATGTGTCACATTAGGAAGAGCACCGGTGTTGATAACAAAATGGCAAGCTCTCATTTAGCGGCTTCAGTTTCAGGGCCCTGGTATTGCTGGCTCAACGTTAAACTGTCATGGTTTACTGGGACACAGACTTATCGTTAAAGTTTTTAGTATTACCTGTGCTTAAAACATCTGCCGTAAAAAGGCCTTTGTGGAAATATGATCACACCAGCCACCACCAATAGCTGGTTTCTTGATTAAATGCTTCTTTTCAGAATCTCTTTCATTCTAAAAGACAATAATTTTATAACCATTTGCTGCGTTGAAAAGGAGTTTGTTCTCAATATGGAAAATGTGGATTTTATATTTCGAAGAAATTACAGAAATCCTCTGGTAAAACTGATCTTCAACTCACCTGATATGATAAGTCTGAAAAGATCATTCTTAAAAGAATTATGACCTGTAACACACTTTGATCTCTCTTTGGCAGGAAATTACATGACTGTAACTACTTCTTTTTGCTGTTACAGCACATATGTACAAAACGACAAATGAAAAGACAAGCTTAAGGTGAGAAAGAAAGAAGATAAATCTTTACCTGCAGAACAAGTATTCAAACACACCCACAATGCACAGAAGACGACGTTTTGTTCCCCTGAAACACACACACTCATCCCTACAGGCCAGAACAGGTCCACACCAGATGTCTGACATTCCTCCTAACCAAGACAAGAGGATTGATTTGTGCATGTGTGTCTGTCCACCTCCCATTCATACTGAACTGCATCTTCACCCTTCTTGTTCTCTTTCAGACACCACTTTTCATACAATCCTCGCCGTTTCTTGTTTACAAATCTCCCACTTCTCTCTCGTTTTAGGTCAAATGAAGGAACAGGAGCACTCAAATCACAAACTGTTTTTCACTGTTTTCTGAAGGTCCTAAACCACCCATGTTAAAACCAGGCTAAACTGAGTTGAAATGTGAAAGTTTTCAGGCCTCAAGTTCACATATAACCACCACTTCAACGCATTTAAATGTGCATATTTCATTGAGAGGCCGGTCTTAACTACAGGTTGAAATTTTTAAGGTCTTGTGCAAGTCAACAAATTAGTGCCTTGTGCTACAACATGTTCAAACAAACCTTACCACTGAGATTGAAAATATATTCTTGACCATGGAAACGGCAGTTGAAATACAATTGAAAGCTCCAGACCAGCTACGAATGGACCTTAAGGAGAGATTGTTTTGCCAAATGCTGCTTCAAACTTCCAATCTCAACATATAAGCAAATGTGAACGAGCAGTCCTTAAATGGAGAACAGGGACTAGTTAACCTTCTGTGGAGATTGTTTTACCGAACCAAATCCTTACTAATCTCAGTGTGACTCTCAAATGAGGTAAAATTAAGGGAAAGAAAATCCAATAAAATAGGACTCACAAGCTGTTTTTTATTGTTTTATGCCTGTCACACAGTGATTTTCAGGTCAAGTTTTTGTCTGGCAAAGTCTAAAAAAATGCTATTTCAGCATTTTGACTTTCTGCTTCATGCCAAACATTTGGCCCACATGGGACTACAAGATGCAGCGCAAAAACATTAAAATAATACACCAAAACATCTTCTGGTCTTTCCAGCCAAAACACAGAAACCATCAATCATGACATTAAACACACATGAACAGCATTTCAGGCAACATATATTTATGTTTACAATTTTAAATATATTGAGCACCACATAGCAGAAGAATGAAAAACCGCTGTTTATAGTATTTTTTAACCTGGTTTGTATTCCTCTGTTTTATCTGATTTATCCTGTTTAAGCACTTTGAACTGCCTTGTTGCTGAAAGGTGCTGTAGAAATAAACTTGCCTATAAATCTTACTATATAGCTCTCCAGTTTGGTAAAGTTAAGGGGAAAAAAATTAATTACTGTATATGTAGGCATATATAGTTTAAAATGAATGGGACTCACAAGCTGCTCTTAATTACGTGCAAAGCTTTCCTCCAACCTGCACATCACCAAGGTGATTTACTGGGTATATGAGGTGAAGATTTGTCTGACCCATATTTCAACATTACATAACTCCTGTTTATAGCTTCAATGTGAACACTGAACATCACAAGCGACCTTTTGACTTGTTCACAAAATTTATATCATTTCTCGTTTACAGATCATCAACTATTCTCTCAAACTGGACTAAATTAAAGCCCATCCTTCACTTTTCTCAAAAAAAAACAAACAAAAAAAAAAACCCCATCACTTTTCAACCAAATGTAGCCCATTTTTCAACCTAGACTTCTGACCTGGAAATCATAAGTGAAGATTCTGAGATAAAGATTTGTTTGATCGACAGTTTAATATAAATATATGATTATTTTCTATTCTCTGGCTTCAATTTCCCATTTACTAATCTCCAACTGTTCTTCCAAAATAGGTAAAAATTAAGAAAAAAAAAAAACATATGTAGACATACATAAATTTAAAATTAAGATCTACTGGTCAAAAGACATCTGGCTGTAAATGAGGTCTTTACCATGCTGTGAAATATAGTCATCAAAATGAAATTGTTAGATGTAATTTTGATGTTTAAATAAAACTCACTATACAACCAAATTTAGCCAAAATTGTTATGCAGAATTTACTGGGCTAAGTTGAGCAAATTTTAGAGTTGCAGCTAATGATTATTTTTGTTATCAATTAATCGCTTTGTCTATAACACATTAGAAAACGACAAAGAATGTCCATCATCATCATCAGAGCCCAAGGTGACCTTATCAAATGTCTTGTTTTTTTCATACCAACAGCTAAACCCCCAAAAATATTATAATGTAAGACCAAGAAAACCATTAAGTTCTTACATTTGAAAACCAAAGTTGTGGAATTTTTGCTTGAAAAACAATGAGTTGCTGATTAGTTTTTCTGTAAATCAAACAATCGATTAACGGTTGCATCTCTGCCAAATTTAACTGAATTTAACTAAATTTAACCCAAGTATTTTTCCAATTTGGCTTTGTGACAGCTGAATTGAAAGCTCTGAAAAAAAGCTAGTAAGTGGACCTTGAGTCACAGTTTTTTTTTGTCAAATGTAGCCTCGTGTTAACCTAGATTCCTACATGTTAACCTGCAGAGGACTATATCATTGCTTACTGGGTAATTTGTTTGATTGATTGAAAGATTAAATTCTTTTTATACCTACGGTCTGTACATTACATTGATCACTGACTCACTACATCACAAACAACCCTCAGACCAGTTTGTTGTAGAAGAAGCAGTCTATAAATCTAAAAGTATCTCAGTGCTCTACCTGAGCAAGGCTCTGATTGGTCCTATTTTCTGAGCTGCGTGTGCATATGTGCTATCAAATGAGGGCAATTCACCACACACTAGTTCAGTATAAGTCCAGGAGGCTGAGCACACTCTCCCACGAACATAAAGTTTTTGTTCTCTCTACCCCGAGTGCATTTCCTGTATCACCAGCAGAGCTGCCGACAAGCCCGTAACCTGCAGAGATGAGGGGACTTCAGCTTCTTACGGCTCATAAAAATGACACAACCTCACATTTAAACTTTGCACAACTCTCCACAGTCAATGAGGCCACATGCCAGAGTGTAATGTCAAAACTTTAGCAATTTTCTTCCTGAACCTCACATGGCTGGTCACACGACAGGAGCCAGATGAGTTTAGGTGGGTGTCGGAGATGGATCAGTGAAGAGGAGGAAGTGATACTGCGATCACAGCAACAACAGTTGCTGCAGTACAGTAGCATGCATGTGATTGAGGGGAGTCACCATTTTGTGCCAAGGTCCGTGTCTAGACACCCACCCACCCACTTGCCACCACAACGACCAGCCGCCAACCCAGCGAACACACACCGCCACCCTCCCACACACAAATTCACCATTTTACAAATCCAATGTCCAAATGTCAGGCTCAGTGATAGGAGGAGAAAAAAAAAATCCTGAGAAATCTAACTTCCTGGTCTGTCTTCTTCCCATCTCTCCCTGGCCAAAACCGGACATCTCAGCTTCCACCAGTCCACCGACTCTTCTACTCTTACATCTTACACTGCCTATTCTGCCTGAGCCTGTTCGAGTATTCTCACTTTTATTTATCACTATTGGCAAGCACCTGCTCTGAGTTTGACACCTGCCTGCCAACACCAGCACGCCGTCAACGAACAAGCCAAAGGGTCACTCTGAACAGTGTGCAGACCCGGCGGCCCTGAATAACACACACACACACACACACGCGCACACACGCGCGCACACACACACACACACACACAGAGCAATACTCCAGACAGTGAAGATCCGTCCACACACCCGCAGCCTTATGCAGCAGCGGGATTTGTGAATAAGATACTGATCTTACCTTGGCACTGGAATCCCTGTTTTCCAAAGCCCCTGTGGACAGAAGACAGGAACGTGAAATTTGGGGAATTCACAAGATGACAATAACACATACTCACGCATACAGATTAGGCCTGCAATCAATGATTATTTTTAAAATCAATCAATCAATCATTTAGTAGGTGACACAAAAACTGTAAAAAGATTTCACTGAGCGGAAGGTGACATCTTCAAATATCTTGTTTTGTTCAACCAAAACTCCCAAATATTCGGTTCACAAGGATATATGTCAAAGAAAAGCAGCAAATCTTTAATGCAGAGATCTGCAATTTATTTATTTATTAATTTTTTGCTTGAGAAACTACTGAAACAATTAATCGATCATCAAAATAGTTGCTCATCATTTTTCTGTCTGTGGACTAATCGATTAATCAACTAATCATTTCATCTCGCAGATATCCAAACACACATGGACACACAGATCTACCCACAAAGCTGCTGCAGCGGGAGCAACCGTGGGGCCCAGTGTCTGTGTGTCTCCAGCTGCATTCCTCCACCCGGCCCTCCAGTTTTCAGGGATCGACGCCGGGTCGATGCGGTAGCGCCGAGCAGCGGGCGCTGCTCTGCGGCTGCCGACAACGCGGCCCGCGGTGCTACCGCAATGTGGAGAGCCAGAGGAATGGCGCACCGCGGCGCTTTTGACAACGACAGTGAATGAAAGACTGCGGCGTCTGAGCACTGTCAGAGTGGTGGGAGGCCGATCGGAGCCGCAGCCGCAGCAGCAGCAGCAGCAGCAAGTGAATCACCTGTGTCCTTTCCCCTCACACGCGCGCACACACGCACGCGCGCACATACACACACACACACACTCACACACTCACCAGATGAAGTCCGTGCAGTGGCTGCAGAAGGTGGGCTGCTTGAAGAACCGCGCGATGAACTTGTGGTCCTTCACCTCGTGCACATTCTTCTGTCGGAGGGCTCCCTGACGGGCGAAGCCGCGCGCGCTCTCCGGTACGTCTCCGTCGCTGTTGGGGTCAGCCATCTTAACGAGGAAGCGGCGGCGGTCCGAGAGGAACGATGGGTGAGGAGAGCTGAAGAGAGAGAGGGAGAGACGACTGAGGCAGCGGGGGAGAACGAGTCGCGGTGCAGGTGCCTCCTCCTCCTCCTCCTCCTCCTCTCCGCCCCTCTGGCCGCCTCGGTGTCGCTCGTGCTGCCGGTGTTTTGTCGGTCTGCGTCCAGCTCGCGCTGAAGCTGCTGCTTCTTCCGGTGGGTCCCTGTGCCGCGCGGCTGTTTCCCTGTTCTCATCGATGTGTTGCTGCTTAAAACACACACTCTCTCTCTCTCTCTCTCTCTCTCTCTCTCTCTCTCTCTCTCTCTCTCTGTCTCTGTCTCTGTCTCTCCCCCCCTCAGCCAGTCTTGATTGTAGAAACTGCCACTTGTGTGTGTGCGCAGGCAGGTGTTTATGTGTGTCTCACCTATGAAGCAATCCTTTTCTTTCAAGAGCAATGCAAGTCAGACCACAAGTAAGCTTACTGCATACTTCCAGTAGAGTCTGACTATAGGAGACACAGAAGAACAAAAGCCTCAGGATCTCTAACCTGGTAAAACGGGCAAGAGTCCTGAGGCCCCAGACTTAGGGGCCCCCATAGCCCCATGTTCAGTAGACCTTTTTTCACAGCAGGCATTTTAACTTAAAGCGACTGCATTTCATATAAGATACAGTGTGAAAACTGTAATCAATTACTCATGGCACATTACTCATTGAAAAAAGTAATCACATTACTATTTACTCAGCAGCAAAAGTAATGCATTGCATTGCTCATTACTTTGCTGCCGTTACTCAGCTGTCAGCTCTGTCGAGGGCGCCTGTAAACAGCGTCAAATCCCCCACATCCACACGCCGCATCTCTGGTCTCCTGCACGTGTAGAGACAGAAAACAAGACACTGCAGTTTAACAAGCAGGCGGCCGTACGGTTAGGAAGGGTTTAATGACCATCCAGCAAGCCAGCTTAGCCTCGGTGGCTGCACACAGCTCCCCGGAAGTCCCGACCCCGGAAGCGCAGTTACACTCCCTCCAACTCTTAAAAAAAAAAAGATGATCCCTGAATGCACATGCACCTGTGGCTAACTCTTGCCACAGCAGCCGGCCAAGAACCCACAAAATTTAAATAAGACAATCCCGGACCACTCTGCCCACTGAACGTAGAGAGACTAAACTGGTATCCACCCTCCATCGACCCAATCCATTGATGCTGAAAAAAAAAAATTAAAATACTCTACTGTCCCACACTGATGAGCTACTTTTACAGGGTCCTGGTATTGTGCATGCTGGCTAAAGGCCAGTTCATGGTTTCCACGACCACATGTCCACGAACCCCTGTGCGGACTGAAACACTACAAGACTACTGACTGTGCATGAGCACCTTCCTTGGTCCTATTCTTGTTAAATAGTCGTGCACACTGCAACAACCAAATGAGTTCTTCTTCTTGCTGTCAGAGGTCACCATCATGTATTTTAGCACACATGTGTAACATGTCAGTGTACGTCCACCCCCGACTGTAGTAGCCTGTACATATGCCTATGCAGAGAAGGGCATCAGCTGTCTGCGTCTGCGTCCGATTATGATCAGGGCTTAACTGTGAAAACTTACAAGGACACTTGATGGAACTGGGCAGTTGCTAATGAAATTTATCTCACCTGTCCGTTTCCTGCCATGACAAGTCAAAATGTCTCCTGTGCAAATGGTCTATTGGTTTTAATGATTTGAATAATGCCACATTTACGTCATATCGTTTAAAAAAAAAAAATCACATCAGCCTCCACCTTGTAATTCCAAGTCGGGGATATTGGGAATTTCCGAGACCAACGGTACCTCCCACTTGGTGAAGAGAGCTACAGACATGTCAAAAACCCTCGGGCAGAATGGCTGCAAATGCACCCACACTGGCGGTTACATCAAAATAAAATCACTAATGCAAACAATTCAGCTGTTTGTATCTGGTTACACTTGGTAACAAACTGCTACAACTAGGTAACACAACAAAAGAAGCTAATGTATGTTTATCTGGTGCTTTTCCCGCTCTGTTAGTTTACCTAGTTTTGCGGCCCTGTCTTGTCAAGGTGTTGAAATCCATTTTTCGTTATTTATGTTATGTTATGCAAATTATGCATGTTCCTAATAAAGTTGTGTTTACTCAAGTTACCAAAGCCCAACACAGATTAAGTATTATGCCAGCACTGCAGTGTAATTAAAGGGAACAGTTCAACAGTTCAGCAGCTAACAAATATTTTTACTATTGATTAATCTGTGGATAATCTTTTGGATTAATCAATAAGTCATTTGGTTAATAAAATGTCAGAATATTGTGTTAAATGTCTGTCCCAATTCCCCAAAGGCCAATGTGATGTCTTCCAATGTCTTGTTCTTCCCAATAAACAAGAAAAAACCCAAACATATTAAATTTTCTATCATTGAAAACTACAGAAACCAGAAAATATTCACATCTGAGAAGCTGAAACCAGAGAATTTTTACATATTTTCTTAAAAATGAGTCAAATCAATCAATCCTCAAAATATATTCCAATTATTTATCTTTTGATCAACTAATCAATT
The DNA here is from genome assembly GCF_016859285.1 of Xiphias gladius. NCBI lineage: Eukaryota > Metazoa > Chordata > Actinopteri > Istiophoriformes > Xiphiidae > Xiphias > Xiphias gladius. Next base: position 9,601,930 of record NC_053414.1, on the reverse strand, counting down.
GACGGACTAATCGCTTCAGCTCCATGAGAGTTACATGAGACGTTGAGTAAATATGCAGAGAGCGGTCAGTTATCTTGGCTTAGAATGAAGACTGGAAAAACAGGGAGAAAAAGCTACCTTGACGGTCCAAACGTACCACAATACACCTACCAGCACCTCTAAAGCTCCTAATAAACACGGTATATCTCATTTGTTTAATCTGTACAAAAAAACTGCAGTGTAAACGTGTTAAATTGCGGTGAAGTCTGGCCATCACCGTCAGTGGAGACTCCTGGAAGTCACTGCTTCTGGCCAAGAAATAGCCCTGCACATAACCAGCTGTAAAACAGCTTGTCGTTGCTGCAGTTAGGTTAGCAGGTGCTGGCTGTTGCCTCATATTTATTGTGCAGACGTTGGAGTGGTATCAATCTTCTTATCTAACTCTTGGCAAGAAAACATAAACAAACAATAAAGGCATTTATCACAGTCTGCTCTACTGTTCCCCTCGGCCATTGTCTCCAACCTCTGCTCACTGTTCATCTCGCCAGACCTCCCTTCTCCTAGTTGTCCACCAGATGTCCTCGGATTTTCTCTCCATTGTTTCATCCAAGTGCCTGTTCCCAAACCCCCAGTCAGGCCTGCAATCACCTGGTCTCTTCCCACCTGCACCTCATTCAGTAATGAACCTTGGACTACATTTTTTCCAGTGCCCTTCGTTTGTTCCTTGTCAGTTTGTCTGTTTCTGTCCCTCTGTGTTTCCCTGTATGTCTGCTGCCTGCGCTCTGGGATCCCGTCACCTGTATCTGCCTGCTCATCTGCCAGCCTGTCTACCTGCTCGCGTGCTTGCTCAGCGGTCACCTGTGAGCGCCTTTGTCTTAGCATTTGTGTCCAGAACAAACCAAACCTTGATAGTATTTCCAGAAATGTCACACTGTTCCTTTAATGTGAAATGGATATGACATGGCACAAACAAAGCACAGGGGGCAGGTAAGTGGGGGAGAAGCGAGTTATTCTGGCATTGCACACACATACAAGCCTGGATTACCAACTGGGGTAAAGTTTTAAACTGCCCCAGCCCCCAGATACCCAGGGGTCCCAAAAGCCTGCATATCAATCAGGTTTGATAACTTTATTAATTTTATTTTCTTTTAGCGAATTATCAACACTTTAATACAGGTTCAACTATGAGGCAGGTCCCGTATATTATCTATGTAATGTTGTTGCTTCGCAACCTCGGGGTGGGGACACCTGAAGTTGTAACAAGATAAATCAGAGAGGTCTTGAGATGAGTAAATAATGCGGCTACCCTGTATAGTCTGTGTACACTGTAATTAATGAGAGCTTGGAGGTGACATACAAACAGATGCTCATTTACATATCTAGCAGACACAGAGCAACATTATCATCCATCTGCAGTTGTGATTGTGTCCACCTGATAAAAGTCCCAAATTCACTTTTTTTAGCTCTGTTTTTGGTCTCCACCAAATCCCGATGGAAATATCTGGCTCTTTAGCTGCTAAATGCTCCACTCTGTTGACCAGCTACCCGCTAACAGTGTCTGTTTGCTGATTGGTGCTGAGCCGGTAGTGTACAGTGGGTTTTTTGGTTTGGTAATTTAAGGCGTTTTAGAAACCCACATGATTGCCTGAACCTTGAATTCATAACACAGTATAATTTTTGGTCTCAATCAGCCTTCTTTTGTAAATTAGCTAAATCCATCATCACCTCAAAAACAGGTGGGTACCACTTTCTAACAAGGCACCCTTTATAAAGGGTTTATGATTTGTATCACCTTCTTGGCATCCCACAAATTGTTCTTACTAATGGCTTATAACTGATCTATTAAGTGTTAGTGAATGATTTTTAATTTCCATAATTTGTTACACCGTATAAACCACAAATTATGTCCTCAGAGAACACTTCTCTAAACCATAAAAATAAAATAATAGCTCAACACTGCACTTTGTTTTGATTGTGGGAATAGTTTTGTGTATCAGTTTGTTTTCAATAATAACACTTAATTAACTGTAAGCAATCAGTCAGACTGGGATCTTAAAACGAACTAGCACTCCCGCATAGTTTTGGGTTGTCAGTTATTTGATTTCCATTAGAGTCAGGGATCCAAACAGGGTTTTGTTTTTGTTTTTTTGTTTTTTCATAGTAGCAGGGAGCTATAATGCCATCATGTCAGGTATTTACATTAACATTCAGAGAATTCAGGGGTAAATCAGATTTTTTGGATATTTTCTAGATTTTTTTTCCGGATACTTCACTAATACTTTTTGGATATCACTGAGTCACATCTGATTTTATGATATTTCACTTTCACACTAATACGACCTTCTAGCATTTACCATATATTTGTAACACAGCAATCTACACGTGACACCGTTGCACAGCTTTTTTGATGCTTTTCTTGCCAATCTCCGTAAAACAAAAAAAGATTTAGTGAATTTGCGCATTAAAGGGTCCGCCAGTCTATTTTGATATTTTGGTGGTTGGTTGCCCTGTTTGATCACATCAGATTAAAGACTGTGCATTTATCTGATAAGGGTCATGTTATGTGTAGGAGGTTATTTGTGAATGACGGAAACCGCTGTTTCTCTCGAATGTGTGAACCTGTTATGTTGCAGGTTCCCTTCATATAAAGGGGCTTACAAATAAGTTGATCTGTCACCTGCCAGTAACTGCAAGCAGTCATACCAGCAATGATACCATTTAGCTGTACTGACGTATTTAATGAAAAACAAATTTAGTGTTACACAGATGATGGTGTAAAAAAATAATTTGCAAAAAAAGTCTGAGCTTTAATCGATGCTGTGACTCTAAAAGCTGTAACCTCACTGACTAGGAACCTTACATTTATGTTGCAGTGCAGCCCCACCTGCCTCTGTCTCTGTAAACATCCCAGTTAAAGCAACAAAACCCTATAAATTTACTTGCAGTTGTGACCTCTTGAGAGTAAAATGTAATCTAGCTCTCTAATTATAAAATAATTAAAATAAAATAAAATAAATAAAATGTCTGACAAATTTGTAACATATCAGCAAAATATATGAAACCTTTAGTAAAATATCTGAAGAATTATCAGTAAAATATCAAAAGTAATAAACTATGCCAAAAATAAAAGTAAATAGAATATTTTTTTTAAATCTATTTTAAAAAACAACAACTACAAGTTACAAAAAATAAAAACTATTTGTTGCTGTTCAGTGCAGATTGTCATTTTTTTGAAGAATTTAATAATCCAATTGTAAACATTTGTGGAGAAAATTAAGGAGTTCATGGGGGGGGGTGAAAAGATTCAGGTGGTCTTGAGTGCTCTTTGCTAACCAGGATAGGCTTTATAGAAAAAAGGTGCACCAGGGTTAAATAATATAATTAGTGGACAAGTTGAACTAGAAATTAGCCTCAGACAAGTTCAGCCTTGTTTATCTTGAGAAACCTGATGGTTTAATCTGAAAAGGGCACCTGAGATGAAAAGAGTACTTGCGACTGATATTAAGTAGATCTATACTCAAAAAGTACAAGGTAGCGCAACATGTCATCCAAATGGAGAAGAGGGTCTAAGGACTGAGGGTGTCAAATGCTGCTCAGATGGTAAGAACCACTTGAGGCAAATTTGTGATATTGGACTTTATAGTTAAAACTGATTCAATAAGTTGTACATTGTTTTAGAGCGTTTGCCTTCAAATTTGGGTCAAGATACTGGTCATTATCCCGAATGTTTAGTGGGATTATACAGTCAACAAGTAGTCATTGATGCAAAAGATCAATAAACAGCTGGAGCAGAAATCTAAGGGTTATATTTACAGGGAGTACACAATAAGTGCTGCTGTGAAATACAGGAAGTGCTGCTGTGAGACTCTCAATTTCAGTCACACTCTTCCTTTCACTACTGCCAACACACAGATGATGGTGTAGTTTAGCAGTAAACATGGACTGTGGTGACAGAAATGGGAAGATGAAGAAAATAATTTGAGATTTACTTGGAGCTTTGTCAGTTTTCATTCCTGTGCACAAATGACTAAACTCTAAGGAAATTGTGTGTGTGCTCGCCTGTCTTTCAGTTTGGGAAATACTTCACTAATTAAAATAATGGAAGGGAGCTTTTCACTGCTTAAGACCCTCTGAGCAGCGATTCCTTTTGGTTTATACACTCACTGAGCACTTTATTAGGAACACCATAATGATACTGGGTAGGGCCTCCCTTTGCTCTCAAAACAGCCTCAGTTCTTCGTGCCAAGGATTTCACAAGTAGTTGGAAATGCTCCTTTGAGATTCTGGTCCATGTTGACTCGATTGTATCACATCATTTCTGCAGATTTGCAGCAGTACATTCATGCTGCCAATCTCCCGTTCTACCAAATCTCAAAGGTGTTCTACTGGATTCAGATCTGGTGACTGGGGAGGCCACTGAAGTTCACTGAACTCACTGTCATGTTCATGACACCAGTTTGAGACGAGTTTTGCTTTGTCATATGGTGCGTTATCTTGCTGAAAGTAGCCATTAGAAGATGGTTAATTGCGGCCATAAAGGGAAGCACGTGGTCAGCAACAATACTCAGATAGACTGTGGAATTCAAACCATGATTGATTCGTATCAAGGGCCATCAAACTGTGCAAAGAAAACATTCCCCACCACCGTACCACTAGCAGCAGCCTGGCCCATTCACATGAGGCAGGTCGAGTCCAGTGATGCCGAATTCTGACCCTACCATCTGTGTGCCTCAGCAGAAATCCAGATTCATCAGAACAAATATGTTTTTCCAGCCTTCAGCTCTCCAGGTTTCATGGGCCTGTGCCCACTGCAGCCTCGGATTTCTGTTCTTGGCTGACGGGAGCGGAACCCAACATGGTCTGCTGCTGTTGTAGCCCAAGCGCCTCAAAGTCTGGCCATTCTCCTCTGACCTCTCTCATTAACAAAAACGTTTCTGTCTGCAGAACTGCTGCTTACTGGATGTTTTTTGTTTTTCGCACCATTTTGAGTAAAATGGTGCGAAACAATTATGCCACGGTCCAAGTCACTGAGATCACGTTTTTTTCCCCATTCTGATGTTTGATGTGAACATTGACTGGAGCTCCTGACCTGTGTCTGCAGGATTTTTGGCACTGCTCTGTTGCGACATGATTGGCTGATTGGATAATTGCATGAATAAGCAGATGTACAGGTGTTCCTAATACAGTGCCCAGTGAATGTACAGCATATCAGCCTTTAGACACTGAAGACAACAAGCCCTCCTCGGTGGTGACGTCAAGCTGAGTTCTCTTGGAAGGTTTCTGCTCCGTGCAAATCATATAACATAAGCCGAATCTCTCTGTTTAAACCCGAGCTTGTTTAGTGTACTGTATGCTGAGCAGGTGGGCAACACTAGAGGACGTGTTTCTAACCCCCGGTGAACAGCTGAATGAGGCTTTTTCCCCTCAGCCTCTTACGTTCATGTTGCTCGGGGTAGCCTATGCCGCCACACAAAGGCAAAATGGCAAAATGCAGTAACATATTTGGTTAAAAACTGGTTTGGTTACAAACACATTATCTGCACTCTGGTTTGTTAATCTGCATGCTGCACTAGTCACCACACTGACTGCACACTCTGCTCTCACTCACAGCTAAAGTCAGAGGGCTATATCAAACGAAAGCCAACTTGTGAGATAGCTGCGGCTAAGGCTAGCTAGCCTTAGCTAAAACTAAAGCTGAGTTTAGCTTTTGATTTTCCACTAGTCGTTATCTGTAAATGAAAAATACAAAATTTTGATGAGCTGACATTTTGGTTATTCAGTTTGTTCTTCCACATGAATAAATAAAGCAGCAGCTAAATCAATTCACGATGAACTGCTAGAGCTTCAAAGATCTCAGTAGCTGCCATCTCACTTTTGATCACTAGGGAATTTCATGTGATCTGTTGTTTAAGCTACATGTAAATCACATACGGAAATGTATTCAATTGTAAATTAATGCAGTGACAGATTGATTTCAAAATGAATATTACTAGCACTCGCACGGACTGAAACCTAGCCAAACACAGGGACAACTGATCTCTTTAAGCTGTGAACTGTAAATAACGATCAAATCAATAAGCAAACTAGTTAAAATGGACAAGAAAGCGGAGAGAACACAGTCTGTGTTCATGCATTTGTGATCTGTATACCACCATCAACAGCCGTTGTTTTATAAATCTGCTATTATTCTTAAAATAAATAAAATAATCTTTGGGGGGAAAAAAACCTTGCCATCAAATTAGAAAATTGTCAATATTATTAATTAACTAATTGCCGGGCCCTGCGTTGATGGTTGTGTAAAACAGTTATTTTCCCCTTTTGTTTGACCTGGTCCCGTGCGCGGGTGGACATACCCGTTCATAGACTTTAATCCCGCGCCCTCTAGCGGACAGACGAGTGGACGACCGGCAGCGCACGGAGAGCTGCCGTTTGTGTAACCAACCCTACGAGTCCCGCCCAACCGGGCCACAGCCTATTGGTCGGCGCCTTTACGAAGAAAACACGCGATTGGACAGGACGCCGCTGTCGGCCGGAACGCAACGCCCGCGCATGACAGCGTTGTGTAAGCGTCCCGTCCTTTCCGCCCACCGACGGGACCGTTTAAATGAAAGCCGAGGCCGTCCGGTGACTGTGTGGGACACGGGGAGCGGTGTAACGTGGCTTTTTTTTTCTCCCCCATTCAGTCTGTCTCCAGAAATGCCGACGTCTCCCGTCAAAACGCGGATCCCCCTCACCAGCTTCGGTCATCTGGTAACAGAGGTGAAGGTAAGATCGGGAATCGACTGTTGCATGTCCAGTCTGCAGGGGCTGCGGCGAAATCGCAACCGATAACCAAAACAAAGGTTGGTCGATCATTAATGGAATGAATCGAATCTTTTCCAAGAGACAAATGGATCCATGTCTTTAGATTTGGGGTTTTATTTAGCAAACAATGATTTTTTTTTTTTTTTCGCACTTCCCAGTTCATGTCATTGTAAATCAACTATATATTTTTTGTTTTTTGTAAGCAACAGTGGAAAGTAACTAAGTACTTTTACTCAAGTAGTGTACTTAAGTACAATTTTGAGGTACTTGTACCTAATTTGAGTATTCCCACTTTGTTCAAATGTATATTTCTACTTCACCACATACTGTAAATATTATCCTTTGTACTTGTGACAGCGGTAGTTAAGATTTTGAAAGCCAAATATCTGATCAGCTGATAAAGTATGACCCAGTGTTATAGAGTTAACTACCCAGCAGCATATGAAGTAATTAAAATGAGCTCCACCTCAACCAGCAGCAACATTAAAATGCTGGTTATGCATCAATGCATTGGTAAAAAGAATACAATAATAGGTTACAGTCATTTATGGGGTAACAGACGTTTTCTGTGCCTGATACTGTTTTAAATTAATTTAAATAATCATGTGTGAATATTATTTACCTGTTACATTTTGAGATTGATAGAGAATTAACTCTTTTTTTTAAATATCTACAGATTTTAATATTTTTGTTTTAGACAAACAAAGACAGTCCACTGTGTAACCACCCTTAATACAAAACTATTGCTGAGTATTTTCATTTTATGTTAATTTATATTTCTACTCCACTACATTTCAGAAGGAGTATTGTGCTTATTACTCCATTACCATTGCTTTTTTGTAGATTAATAATTTCCACGGTGCAAACACTGTAAAAATCTTAATTTTAGCAAGTAATTCGTTTTTATTATTGCGTCCCAAGTCTTATCTTCCTAAAACAAGTGAAAAAAATCTACCATTGCGGTGAGATAATTTCCACCTGTTTCCCTCCCCAATCCCGTATTTTGTGTTCCTCCAAGATTCTCTCACTCATTTCTAAAAAATTCATTGAAACAAGTTGATTTCTGGCGGAAACACGTTGAAATAATCTAACTAGACAGGCTTTCACTTATTTTAAGAAGGAAACACAATATGATTGTCATATGACATAGTTCAAATGAAGTCCACCTTAAAATGCTGCTTACATGTTCATGCATAGGTGAAAATAATTCAGTAATATAGGTCCCTTCTGCATAATGAGTACTTTTACTAATGAAACTCTTATGGACTTTTACTTGTACTTTAAAATTTAAAAAGCGGGAGACTTTCTTGTTATGTAGTATTTTCACACTGCTGACACTTTTACTTATCTGAATTCTTCCCCTGCCACTGCTCCTAAGATACCGCTTTCTCATTTTAGCTTTTTTTCCTGCTGGTGCATTTGTACCTTATGTGGAGCACCTTTCACAAACCTTTTTCTGGCTTGATCATATAAAATAAGCTAAAATGAGATCAGGCTGTTTTCTAGAATGGAAATTGGCGTTGCACCAGTGCAAGAAACAGTCTAAAGAGGCAGGAAACCGAAACAAACTATTTAAAAAATAAATAAGACAAGATAAGAAATTAAGGACCCTCAAAATCTATAGGCTAATGGCTACATTATATACGATATAAGACCATATGTAAGGCTTATGATTTGTGGATTTTGCAAATAAATGCCCATCTACAGGCCGAAATGTGCAGAAGTAAGGATACCAATAACAAGTCATGTTAAAGGACAAGATAACATTAGATGGACGTATTTGTGCGAAGGATGATTTTATGTATTTAGTTTCATGAGGTCATCAAATGTATTTTACTTGCTAAAATCCAAACACTCTATGAGACCTGCAGTACCGGTTTATTTATGTTGGCCACTTGGGGGCAGCAATAAACAAGCTGTAAAGCACTACATTGTCACACTGTAGACCCTCACCTATTAGAGACTGTGATACATTGTGAGACTAGCCTTTGGATATTATTCCCGATTTCAGGAACCACAAGCAAGTCCAGTCGACTTTCATAAAGCGCTTAGAAAGTTAGTGTCAGGGATAGCTTTTGCGTTTTGATCTAAATACTTTTTTATCATCTCCAGGTTATTTGCTTTATTTCTGCCCCTGCCATATTATAAACACACACGAGATGGTAGATGTTTGTTTATTTACTGCAGGTACACCGGAGAAATATGAATGTGTGTGATTTTCAAGCCAATCCCTTTTTCAAGCTAGCCTTTTAAGCCGAGGTCCAGGTTTTTAGCCAAGCAAGCTGTTTCCCTCTGTTTCCTGTCTTTATGCTGAGCAAAAAATAGCCATCTCCTAGTGGCAGCTTTATATATAATGTACACTCATGAGAGCATTTTGATCCTCTCATCTAACTCGCAGCAATGAAGAGAAAAGGTGTGTATCACAAAATGTCAGTTTATTCATTTACAGCTTCATATCTGACCTCCATTTTAAAACCTAGCATGGAGAAGGCATGAGTTTTAAACGCATTCATAGTTTTAGAAACTTAGATGATTATGATGTTGTCAGTGTCAGAAAAAGGTACATTTTCCTGTAATTTCCTGGATTTCTGTGACAGATGGAGGAGTAAGATATATATATATTTTTTAAATAATCTCAGCATATGCATTATAAGAAAAACTTCAAAATCTTCCACCAACGGGAATCGCAGTTTGAAGCTATTATCACACAGAAATACAGTGGAGAGCTTGAGGAGAATGAGAGCTCTGTGCTACCAGCAAGTCCAGATAATTAGCTGGATTTCCGGCTGATGAATAATTCAGTTAAATCTAAGTCAGAGGGTTTGATGAATGTGACTTACATGACCAGAAACCATTTTGTCGCAACCCAAACCGTCATGTTAGTCAGCGGAATGCCTGTTTGAACATGGTTTTGTGTGTGTGTGTGTGTGTGTGTGTGTGTGTGAACACTGACACTGCCAGAGAATTCGCTAAATTTCTAGTGTCAAATCTTTAAATTGTGGTCTGTATTTAATGTTTGTGTGCAGCATTTTCTCCTTGTCACCAAAAAAATGGCAGGGAGCAGAGCCTCATCTAGATTATATATATTATATGAGACTCACTAGAGCTTAGTTATTGATGTGTCATACTGTTTGATGTGCAGAATACATGGTCACATAATTTAAATTTGACGGTTTCACCTTCATTTTGACGGTAAAATGTGCTGTGCCTGACTTTCTCTTATTTGACACAGGGTGGGTGCAGGGTTCACCGATGCTGTTTTTTCTGTTTGTGGTTAATTGTTCTTTAATTTTTCAAGTGGGATTTGTATTTTATTTACTATATCTTTCTTGCACATTGAGTTTGCTTGCAATGAAATGTGGTGTAGAAATTACATTGTCTATAATTTTACTGACAAACTGCATTTTTTATATATAGAGGTAAAATGGAAATAACTTTAAGAAAAATCAAGATATTTTGACTGCAGTGCTTCCTCTGATTGCGTGTGTGTGTGCGTGTGTGGTTTTGTTTTTTTTGTGTTTTTCAGAGGCAGCTGTTTGGCATCGAGGCTCCAGCTTCTGTGGAACTGACTGGTTGGAGGAAGTACTTTAATAGCTACACCCTGCAGGGGCGTCGAAATGTACATAACATGCGCATACACACGCAGAGGTTCCGCTAAATGTTGAACACTTATGAAGTTTTTACATATCAAGTCAGAACTGTGTCTCCCTCTCCCTCTGCTCTCTTCCAGTGTGTCTTGGCTACCTATGGGATCTTGGTCGTCACAGCAGGTGCCTACTTGATGCACAGACAAAACAAAAAAGAACCGTCCGGCTCCACAGCCTGAGGGATAAGAACACGTCACAGAGACGTTTGTATTCACAGAAGGAAATGGGTTGACACCACCTACGGGTGTCAGAAAGCCGGCGGCTGTACCTTTAGTTAATAAAGGCCATGTAAATGCTCAGTGCTGTCTGATCATTATTCACTGATATTATGGGAAGTCCTGCTAGTGTGTGGGTGTACGTGTCTATGTGCGTGTGCACAGTTAAATCGTTTCTCCACAAGGTGTCCATTCTCTGCTGAGGAGCCGCGACCAAACCACTGTTTTATTTTTTGTTTATTTTTATATACTGTTTTATCACCCACAGAGCCCAGTGTCCCCAGTTAAATGTTTTGGAGAGTCAGGCGAATGACAAAAATCGTACAACTTTGTGTAAGACTGTTGCGTGATTAGGTGTCGAGACTATCTTCAAGTCAAGTCATTGTAAAATAATCAGAATCACGACAACACACTACATTAAATGAAGGTTTTCAATCCTTAAAGATTGAATAATTCATGAATGCAACAGAGATCATGTCTGAGGTTGTAGACATTGTTGCATTCATCGTCTTTTGTTTAATATGAGTTTGTTTTTGTTCTTTTGCTATGCCCGGGACTGGCGCCAAGAACTATCAGCAACAACAGTTACCGCGCTCAGCGTAGTTCTTTCTCAGAAGTTATTAGAGGACTTTTAAGCTTCAAGGTTGGCCGATAGTAAAATAATAAACAACATGGAACGAAATTCATCAACCCGAAACTATAACCGAAACTATTCTGTAGGGTTTCCAAGGGTTCGCTTTACGATGGGATGACTGAGGCAGCATTTCTGGTGGGCAACTATTGAGCACGATGCCAGGGACTTTGTGGCAGCAGGTCCTGTTTGTTCCCAGAATAAGAGGTCTCACAAGCGACTGGCGGGCCGGCTTCACCCCCTCCTGATTCCACAAGTCCTTGGACTTCGTCACTGGCCATTGCCTCGTCTGGCGGTAACGCGGACATCCTTACTGGAGTTGATAGGTTCTCCAAGTTTGCTCATTTCGTTCTTCTGCCCAAGTTACCCGTTGCCAGAGAGACTGTGGAGATCATGTTTCCAAAAGCAGAATGGGAGGCAGAGCCCTCAGCTGTCCGGATCCTCTACTGTGGAACCATCTTCCGGTTTGGGTCAGGGAGGCAGACACCCTCTCCACATTTAAGAGTAGGCTTAATACTTTCCTTTTTGATGAAGCTTATAGTTAGGGCTGGCTCGGGCTTGTCTTGAACCACCCCCTAGTTATGCTGCTATAGGCCTCGACTGCTGGGGGACTTCCCATGATGCACTGAGCTCCTCTCCCTTTCTGGCCATACTCATTCATATCCCATTAATGCCTGTTACTAACTTGGCTTTTTCTCTCTCCAGTAGTTCTGTGCTTTCTTGTCTCTCTCCTCTCTCTTCTTTTCGCTTTCTGCAGTTATTTCTTCTTCTGGAGCTGCAGAGTCTGGATCTGTGACTGCAAACCACCTACTGCCCCCATCATTAGTCTCCTTGATGATTATTATCCTCCTTATTAGTTTTTTTATTGTTATTGTCAGTCTTATTAATATTACTTTTATACATTTTTATGTGGAACCTGCATTGCGCCACGTTCTCTTCCCCCCTGCTGGCCGCGGCAGTTGGCCTCTCAACATCAGCCAGATTCTATTCGAGTTTTCTTCCTTTTAGAGGGGAGTTTTTTCTTCACCCCTGTCCCCAAGGGCTTGCTGACCGGGGAATGTTGGGTCTCTGTGAACAACATCACAAAGACCACGGTCTAGACCTGCTCCATTAGAGAAGTGCCCTGAGATAAAACCTCTGTTCTGATTCAGTGCTGTATGAATACAATGGACTTGACATGGTACATGTCGGCCAAGGCGGGAGGGCCGGACCTCAACGTTGGGAGCTGTCCCTTGGGGAGGGGAGACTGACCTAGTGTTTCTGCCTGGTCCATGTTTTCATTGTCACCAACTCTCATGTTATTTCACAGCCAGCCGCTCACGTCTGCTCGGGTGTCCTTCCTGCTGGCCTCTCCGCCCCTGCGCGCATCTGTTCTCATTTACCTAAGCAACCCCCCCCACCTGTTTTCAAATTGCCCCGGTGCCAGTGGCCAAAGCCCTGCAGACGTTAGCTTGCACGCCTGCCACTCTTTCGCTGCCCACCGTTGTCTGCCATCGTTGATCCTTTTGTGCCTTTGGATCTGGAGTGACAGCATGTAATCATTTGCATTTTTACGCCATTAAAGAGCAAACATATATAAATGTAAGCTACATTTAATGTCTCACACTCACACACACACACACACACACACACACACACACACACACACACACACACACACACACACACTCATATTGCTGGCAGATCACGTGATTTAGAAGAATCAGCGGACTGAAGTGAAAGCAAAAGTAAAGCTGGGAGTACCTGAACGATTGCATTTATGCGTCTGTGTGTGTGTGTGTGTGTCTGTGTGTGTGTGTGTGAGACCTAGATGAGCATGCGCCCCTCGTTGACCAACCGGTGACAATTACTTTGTTACAGACTTCTATATCAACAGGCTTCTCGAAAGAGCGTCCCCGCCTCCACAGCCTCTAGCAAGACCCGTAACGAACGTAGGATGTTTCTTCTCAACACGACCGGCGGCTTTGAGCAGGGGAGAAACTGACAGAGGCTCCCCGGCTGTGTTGCGCCCAACACGGCTCTGACACTCCGATATCGCACGTGAGTACGCTCGGTTCAGCAGTTTGATCGATGCATAATTATCCCTTCATCCATCTGAGCCCAAAAGGTGGCGGGGTCCGTCGGAACTGGGTGGTTTTTTGTGTTTTGTTCTGTTTTTTGCGATGCAGCTTGAATAGCGGTCATGCCGGGAGATGAAAAAACAAACACATTTTGAATTCCGTTAGGTGTGGAGAGTTGTTACAACCTTTCCCGGTCATATCGACTCCTATTTCTGGAACCGAACCGTACCATTCTCCAGTATCACTGGCTTTTGAGAATTGAACGGGTCTAATTAAAAGACCACAGTATGTGAATGTATTTTTGCAACACAACAATATGCATCACTAAGGACACACAGATGTCTTCCCACATCTACTCCATTTTTCTGCGATGCTTTTCTCACGTTTCTGCACATTTCTGCAGTTCTCGGAGTGCATTTGGATTTGTCCAAGTAAGACAGTGACAGCGAGGTTAAAGTGCTGTAACTCCTCTCTGAATCGTGGCTTTGACACCCACTCTCAGCTGCACAGGAATCATTGCCCTACTCAAAAACGGCACAGGCAGGGATGTAAAAAAAACAAAAAACCTACCAACGGAAAGTTAAACCTCATAGTCACTGCTTAACTTCAAATCTAAGATGATAAAACTGATAACAGAATGCTGAATGCCATAGTGCAGCAGTATGTGGCCGGGGCTTTCGTAGGGGAAAGTGAAATGTTTGGTGAAGCTGCACTGAAATGTTGAAGTTGTCTGTTTTGGGTTTGTTTGTTTTTTTAATAAGTGCTCAAGATTACAACCAACTTTGATGTCTACATGCTCTTTTCACTATTTGAGCAAGGACATAAAGGATAAAGTTGAAACAAAACAGACCTCAAGTGCCAAAGAAAGCGAAAGACGGTAAAAGAAAGCAGCTTATCTTTTCATAGCTGGGCTGGTAATTGTCATCAAGTGAAACACTATAATCGAAGTAATAAATTATATATCAAATACAAAAACTTATTTTATAGAGCACTTTTCTGAACAAAACGCACTTTAAAATATAAGGGCAAAACAGAAAAACTTAGAGAAAGTGAAAGCTTTCATGTAACGTTATTATTCCATTCTTACAATCTTACATCCGCCCTTAACAGTCACTGATGATACACACAAAAGATTTATTGGCAGTCACATTACCTCAGATTCTACATTAGGCGTGCACACGCGCACGCACGCACACACACACACACACACACACACACACACACACACACACAGACAGATTGGGTTACATGTATTGCAGCAGTATGCAATGAAGTTAAAGCAATTCTCAAAGTAATATTTTCATTATAACAATGTATTTATAAGAGCGTATCGGATGACAAGCCGAACGGGTTGCTCCTAGTGATGAACCTACAGAGAACTGCACCTCCCCTCGGGTTCACGGAGCCTTAAAGTGAGTTTCAGATCATTGTAGAGCTGCAACGATTAGTCAATTAATTGGTTACTCGAGCTAAAGAAAATTAATTGGCACTACTTACATAATCAATTAGTCATGTAAGTCATTTTTTCAGCAAAAACCCAATAATGCGATGGCCATTTTTCAGAGTTTTCTGATGTTTTTGTAGACCATATGTATTTTTAGATTAATTTATTTAGATTGATAATGGCAATAATCATTATTTGCAGCCCTAGTTCATTGAAGCAGGCAGCTGTTTTTAGTGTGAAAGCTCTAAAAACTCACTGTACGCTACCGGCTCAGCACCAAACGGCAGACAGACACAGTTAGAGATGAGCTAGTGAACATAGTGGAGCATTTAGCAGCTAAAGAGCCTCATATTTCCCTCAGGATTTGAAAAAAGGAAAAACAGCTAGACGAGAGTAAATATACAATTAGGTACATAAGTATTTGGACGATGACACAATTTTCATTATTTTGCGTCTTTACACCAAAACAATGGATTTGAGACAAACCAATCAAGGTGTGATTGAAGTGTAGACTTTCAGCTTTAATTCAAGAGGTTGAACAAAAATATTGCCTTAACCATTTAGGAATTTCAGCCATTTTTACACATAGTCCCTCATTTTCAGAGGCTCAGAAGTAATTTTACAATTGACTAACAATCAGCTTCATGGCCGGTTGGGGCCTGTTCCCTCTTTATTTCATTCAAAAATTAAGCAGATAAAAGGTCCGGAGTTAATTCCAAATTTGTGTTTGGTAGCTGTTCATGGGAACTCTCAATATGCAGCCCAAAAAGGTATTGATGCAAATGAAGGAGGCCATCATTAGGCTGAAGAAACAAACAAAACCTAACAGACGGATATCAGAAACTTTAGGAGAGGCCAAGTCAACAATTTGGCACATTCATAAAAAGAAGAAATGCACCGACGAGCACAGCAACACCAAAATGCCTGGAAGACCACGGAGGACAACTAAAGTGGATGACTACAGAATTCTTTCCTCGGTGAAGAAGAACCCCTTCACAACATCTAGTCAGGTCAAGAACACTCGAGGAGGCAGGCTCATCATTGTCAAAGTCTACAATCAAAGAGACACCTTCATGAATGTAAATACAGAGGGGTTCACATCACAAGGTGCAAACCCCTGGTAACACTCAAGAAAAGAAAGGCCAGATTAGACTTTGTCACAAAATTTCTAAAAAAGCCTGTCCAGTTCTGGAACAAGATTCTTTGGACAGATGAACCAAGACTTAACTTGTACCAGAATCATGGGAAGAGAAGAGTGTGGAGAAGGAAACGAACGGCTCATGATCCAAAACGTACCACATCATCTGTGAAACATGATGGAGGCAGTGATATGGCGTGGGCATGTATGGCTGCCAGTGTAACTGGGTCACTGGTGTTTATTGATGATGTGACTGCTGCAAAACTGATAGGACGGTGCCTCACAGCACAGATGGATAATGACCCAAAACATACTGCAAAAGCAACGCAAGGGCCTCTAAAGGAAAAGAAATGGAATATTCTTCAATGGCCAAGTCAGTCACCTGACCTCAACCCACCTGAGCAGGCTTTTCACTTACTAAAGACAAAACTGAACCCATGAACAAGGAGCAACTGAAGGCAGCTGCAGTAAAGGCCTGGCAAAGCATCTCAAGGGATGAAAATCAGCATTTGGTGATGATCACAGGTTCCAGACTTAAGGCAGCCATTAGCTGCAAAGGATTTTCATCCAAGTATTAAAAACCATCCTTATATTTATGATCATGTGTGTTAATCCAATTCCTTTTTAGCCCCTGAAAATGAGGTACTATGTATAAAAATTGATGAAATTCCTAAACGGTTAATGCAACATTTTTGTTAAAACCTTTGAATTAAAGCTGAACGTCTTCGCTTCGACCACATCTGGATGGCTTCGTTTCAAATCATTTGTTGTGGTGTACAGAGGCAAAATTACGAAAATTGTGTCAGTCTCCAAATACTTACGGACTTAGCTGTATGACTTACCCAGATGTCCAGGGACACAACTAAAAATAAATGATAATGTTGTTACTTAACAATTTAAAAGCTACTTTCAAGTTAATGTGAAATGCAGTTCAGTCGAATACAAGATGTTGACCGTGGCTGTCTGTGTTCACTTTCCTATGTTTCAGCTCAAGAACAGATGAGGATATTAAGCCTCCGCTCCCCTCCAACACTTTGTGGTAATGTTAATAAATCTTGATTTAAAATATCAAGCTGTTGTGTAAACAACATGGAGTCTCGAAGAGGACTGGGCAGCAGATGACCAACCACAAAGGAGTCGAATATGGAGGACCTGCAGCTGAAAAGTGGAGGAACTGGTGCATCAGGTGGTCAAGAAGATGATTCTCCTTTGTAGGATGGTCAGAGACAATGTGGATAAAACATTAGTAGAGAGCCGAGAACAGAACCACGCAGCTGAGACACAGAGCCAAAGTCAAAACCCCAAAGAACCTGCAGGCCCTGAGCCGAGCGCAGAGAGAGTTAAACCAAACAACCAAGACCCAACAGAGAGGGAGCCAGATTTACTGCACTGGAACAAACCCAGCTTAGAAGAAGAACCTGAACCCTGGCGCCAGGTTAGTATTCAGAGTAAATGCACTTTGAATCACAGTTCGTGGATTTTATTTTTGTGGGATATTGATTTTTAAACAGTGGACAGATGACTGGAGCGAGGCAAAGCCAGGAATGAAACACCAGGATTTCATTCGTGAATGTTAGATTCAGTGATGGAAGGAGCACTCAGATTTTTCACTGATGTAAACGTAACAAAACCCAAGTGTAGAAATACTCTGTCAAAAGTAAAAGTCCTGCATTCTAAATTCAAAAATACTTCATTAGAAGTACATAAGCATGAACATCAAGATATACTATAAGTACCAAAACTACTCATCATGCAGAATGGCTCATTTAAGAATAATAAAGATTACGTAACTGGATTATTATACTGTTAGCCCAGTGGTAGCTTATTCTATAATAACTGAATCCTTAACTAGTAGCCTAAATAATCAAATAAATGTATTGTAGTGAAGAGAACAATATTTCCCATAGAAATGTAGTACTTAAATGTAGATGTAAATGTACTTTCCGATACTGGTTACATCCGTTCTGTTTATTTTTTGGGAAAAAAACATGTCACCACGTACATTTTTTAAAATCATTTGAAAACACCTTTTTTTTAAAAAACATGGTTATGAGATGATTCATCACTTTATTAGTGATCAGCAACAGACTTTCCACGTGAGTTTTGGCTCAGCCTCAGTAGATTTGTTCCAGCCAAACACTATATAACTACAACAATAATAATAAAAACAATTTATTGTATTATTTTGATATTATGCAGGTATGCATGTGCAGTTTTTTTTAGCCAAAGATTATATAATAATAACAATAATAGTAATATTTATTGAATATATTTTGATTATACTTGTAATAATACAACTACTGATAAACCATAAACATATAAGTGTATAAAAGTTTTTCAACTGCTGCAAAAACAAAATGTGATGTATCTACTCTATTGAGAAGAGTAAAACTCATCATTGTTTAAGATATAAATGGACTGTGTGCACAGCTGTTGTTCAAATGAAATTAGTTTATCTGCACCAAATCCTCCAGAGAAAACAAGCGGAGTTCCCCACACACAAAATTTCTGTGGTTATCACTGTCATCGTCAGCTTTAAAAAGTCAGATATCTAGGTTTATCCTTGTACTTTGACTGTTGGCATGAAAACATTTCAGTTTCGGTATTCAGCTCAATCTGACAGCAGCATCTGAACGCCGGGCCTGTAATCTACAAGTTTCTGTTCCAAGGTATGCAGAGCGGATGCAGTACGATTACATTATTAATAGTATTACTCATGTAGTATAGCATCTCTCAAAACTGATATAACAAGTGCTTCATAGACATGAAAACCTGGGCAATAAAATAGTATGGATAATAAATGATCCTAAGGCATCAAGTTATTGTTGTAAAAGTGACTGTGGAAATAAAAAAATCTTTTAAAGGAGTTTCCACCGGTTTTTTGAAATAAGATACAACAGCCAGTTGAATTTATTCAGGGAGATTTTCGCAGGGCTCCTGATTGCACTATTTGTCTTTGTTTAAAAAGGGACTGATGAAAAAAGATGTTAGTTATTATGATTATTATTATGGTTATTATTATTACCATTAACCATGAATTAAAAAAAATGATATGTATAAATAACAAATTGTGGTAGGATAACAAAAATGAATTACTTATATAAGCATTTGTGCACAAACCCTACTTCAAATTATTTTTAGTTTCTAACATAATGTTGTATTTGCATATCCACTACAAAGAGTGCTTTACTTTTTCAACTAAGACTGATGTTAAATTCTAGTGTCTTTGTAGAAGAACTGTAAATAAAAATAATATCCGAAAAATTATGTTTGGAGTACCTTTTTTCGATCCTGAGTAGTGTCTGCAGTAATTCGTGTTTTTCACACAGTACACACCCGGTTTCATCTGCGCATGTTCTCTGATTATGTCCAATACCTTCTCTGCTGTAGCCGGTGACTGGAGCCGACGCTGACAGCTTGCCCACACACCTCCGTCCATTCAGCAGCCAGGAAGAGTATGAACTAGTGAAACTCACATACCAGCAGCTCCAACACAGTGGTTACTACTGGGGACCAATGACCATGGAGGAGGCACACGAAATACTCACACACGCATTACTGGGCACCTTCCTCATCAGGTAATCTACCCACCCTTCATTTGAGAATGACAGTGTTTTATCTGTTCACCTGCTGTGGTGTTATGGGGTTTGCGGGGATTCCCACCTAAACTTAGATGTATTTGGTTAAATATATAAAAAATAAAAAAATACAACAAGTGTTTTAAAGTTTACCAGTGCAGTCTATTTACATTACCATCCATTTATGATGTAAAATACTGTATTTATAACTTGTATATAACTTGCAGTTACATTCCTCACGACTTTTCCTCACTAAAAAAACCTGTTTTATGAACAGCCAAGCTAAGCTTTGTTTTTGTTTTTAAAGCAGGAAATATGGGTAGAGAAGGAGGAA
This sequence comes from Xiphias gladius, assembly GCF_016859285.1. Classification (NCBI taxonomy): domain Eukaryota; kingdom Metazoa; phylum Chordata; class Actinopteri; order Istiophoriformes; family Xiphiidae; genus Xiphias; species Xiphias gladius. The sequence goes on along the minus strand of NC_053414.1, from coordinate 9,582,100 downwards.
CAACAGTTTGTCCAAGTCTATCTTAATAATAGTGCGATGCCCAGATGAACATTTAAACAGTTTTTCTTCCTGTAATGATTCCTTCCTCTTCATACTGGCCTGCATGAGATCCCTTCCTAATGCACTTTCAGTGTTTAGAGAGGAGGGACAAAATCCTTCTGTGCAAAATTGTTTTCCAGAGGTTTATCTGAAGTTAATACAAGGACTCAACAGTTTGAGTTTGACAATTCAAGGATATATTTTCCAAAGTTACAGGCGTTTTACTACAAAATTCCCTCTTTTTGTTACTATTGTTCAACAGGGAAACGCTGTTCCGGGAAACACAAAGAAGGAATTTTACACCAAAAAGACTGTAAATTTGGAAGATATCCATTTGATTTTAAACTTTTGAATGCTTTTTTGCACAAAATGAGAAGCGTTGATTTTTTTCTCCTCCAAAACATTTAAATTGAAAGTGCATCAGGAAGGGATCTCTTACTGGCCAGTATGAACAGGAGGAAAAACCTGTTTATATGTTCATATGGGCACCTGACTATTTCTAGACAGACCTGGAAAATCCCTCTTCCTCCTTCTCTGCCCATATTTTTGGTTTAAAACAAAAAAAAAATCTTATAGGTAAAAACAGGACAAGCATATGTATTGTAATGTTGTACCATTTTCCTCTACTGCGGGTCAAATAAGAAGCATTTTACGGAAAAAATAAACTCCAGTAAATGCACACAGAGTGAGTGTGTGATTATGTCTTGTTGCAGAGACAGCGGCCAGCCTGATGTTTTCTTCACTCTGAGTTACCAAAGCGAGGAGGGCCCAACGAGTGTTCGTGTGCAGCTGAACAACCTGCTCTTCAATCTGCATGGCAGCCAAAGGACTTTTGGGTCACTCTTTGCTCTGCTCACTTATTACACCAGCTCATCCTGTAAACTCACGGTGCCCTATCGCAGGCAGCGTCCGGAGAGCCTGAAGCAGACATCCAGGAGGGCTTTTATTCGTACATATGGAACAGAAAATATAAGCACCTTACCTGGAGTGAGCCTTCAAGTTAAAAACTATGTTACTGCATACCCACATTGTATATAGATGCAAAACTGTGGACAGAGTGCATGTTGCTGTACCAGGATGTTGTTTGTTTGATGTTGTTTGTGTTAATTCATGTTTTTGTTAGTATAAATAACAGACATACAGATTGATAGTATTTTATCTGAAAGTTGTTCAAGGGTTATTTGCACACATTACCAAAATGGTATGATTTATACATGGGAGATTTTATATTGTTTAAATAAGAACAATACATAGCCTCCTGTCAGAAGTCCACACTTATTATCTGTGTATTCAGGATACAATTTTAAGGAAATCCCTTCCTTCCATGATACATGTCAGTTAGTAACTTCCATAAAAATGTTCAAATTGCTGCTGCTGTTTAAAGCTGCATTAATTGATGTCTGGCCACTAGGGGGCAGAAAAAGATCAAAACAAGCTGACATATCGCCAATTTAAAAGGTTATCGCTAAAATAGTAGCAAGTTCTTCATTTGGAGTGATGTTTCCGACTACATGATGAATGGAAGTCTAACATTCTCTCTTCATTTACTCTGTTTCCTATGGAAGCCGACAGCCAAAGAATTGTCACTGGTAATAAACGGTTAACAATAGGTCGTTTTCTCTGCATAATGGGACAAATGGAACAACAGTGTTGTTTTCTTGATATAAGTTATAGTACAGATGAATCACCAAATTTGAGTCAGCTTGAAAAGTATTGATCAATGCAGTTTTAAAGATTGGACTCACCAACACTTGAAATAATTTTACATGTGTAGTTGCTACCTTTAGTTCTTTGGTACAGCAAACAACTGAACTAAAATGTGATGTTTTGCAAAATGTTTTTTGGTTGAATAAATTAAAATGTGAACCCAAGGATAAGTTACTGACCAGGCAAAGCAGGCAAATGCCCCATGGACCCAGACTCTCATGGATCACTGGTTGTGTAGCAAACACTCTGAGGTAGTAAGATTAATTTAATTTTTATTTTTAGTAACACTAGGAGCAAGGTTCTAAGGACGGCAATGTCGGCCTGTCAGTCCACTACTTTGTTCCAGGCTGAAATATGTAAAAAAAAAAAAAAAATTGGTTGGATTGACATGAAATTTTGTGCATGGTCCCCAGAGAATGAATCCTACTTACTCTGATGATCCACTGACTTTTCATCTAGTGCCACTATGAGGTTGACGTTTGTAGTTTTTAGTGAAACATCTCAACAACTCAACCAGTTGGATGGATGGCCATGAAATTGGGTACATTCATTCACGTCCCCCACAGGTTGAATTTCCATAACTTTGGTTATCTCTTGACATTGCCTCTAGAGCCACCATCAGGTCAAAATTTGTCCAGTACTTTGGTTTATGCACAAAGTAGACTTTGTGTATAACTAATGATATTCCCATCAACCTCAGCTGTACTTTGTGTTTAGTGCCAAATTGCAAATGTTTGCATGCTAACACACTAAACTAAGATGGTGACCATGGTGAAACACACCTGCTAAACATCAGCATTTTAGCATTGTCATTGTCACCCTGTTAGCATGTTGACATTAGCATTTTGCTAATTCTAGCATGGCTGTAGCCTCTTAGTATTGTCGTAATATGCACAACAAAGTCCCAATTTCATACTACATACTAATTGCATAAAGCATGAATAATATACTTATCTTTATCATATACCGCTTCTGTTGTGAGAACAAATCAACTTACTTCATTGTGTTACACTATCAGGAAATTACAAAACAAGTGTGCTGTTGGAAGTCAATCACACAGTGACTTTAAAAAAAGCCACTGCAAGCTGATACCTCACAAAGAGTACACAAAATCTTTACTAAAGATGTAATACTTATTATTTTTGTTTTCCAAGACCTTTCTGGAGCTGTCTCGCCACTATTTGCAATTTATTTAAAATTTTAGCTACTCCTCCACTTTCTCTGTGCATTGCATTTTGGGACAGAAATGCATATTAATAGCACGATTAAAATCAAGCCTTTTTTGTCCAGACCAGCACGACATCCCCATATGTCTTTGAGTGAGGTAGTGAAGACATAGAGCTGAGTTCAGTTACACCACTGGTCGGCCAGCCGAGTGTCGGAGTTTCCCCATTGGCCATTTTTCTTTCAAAATGAACTGGCACAAACGGTTTCTGTTACATCTGAGGGGGGTGTGTACAGGCAGTGTTGCCGACTTGGCGCCTTTTCCGCTAGACCTACCGACTTTTCAGACCCCTTTAGCGACTGTTTTACAAAAAAGAAGCTAGTGACAAATGTAGGGACTTTTTGGACAAACCTTAGCTACTACAAACCTCATAAAATCAGGATTTTAGCAGGGCAGAGCAGCAGCTTGGAAATGGCTTGGAAGTGACTGCTGGTTAACATTCAGTCTTAATGTGCCTGCGTTTCAGTCTGTATTTCATACTTGTTCCGTTGTCCGAGAACAGAAACAGAAAAACACGTAAATGAGAACAGCTTTATTGGGAAGTCGGCTGTATTAAATTAATTTGTATGTGAGCACAGAGAGTAGGAGAGGAGCAAACAGGTAAAGGGCTTAAACTAGCTGACACTAGGCAGAATGCAAATATGACACGAAGACGTCATAAATATGCTAATTGGTGTACTACATCATCAAGCGACATTCAGCGACTTTTCGAACAGGCCTTAGATGCATTCCAATGAAAGTAGTTGTTTACAGCAGTCCCACAACTTTGTCCTCAATTTCGCACATTGACCATATGCGCCATCCATACATTTTTTTTTAATCTAACTGTTACCAAACTAAGATGGGGGGGGGGGTGAATAGGGGCCCACAGCTGATTTGGGCCTTGGGCACTCCTTAGATGTTTACCCAGCCCTGTATGAAGCTGTACACAAATATGCACATCTAAAGCTTGCACATACACACTTTTTTTCCCATTTTTATATAAAAAAATGTCTTCTGTTATCTGTTCCACTTCCAGTCCTAAATCTGACTGGCAGTGGCCCCTTTAGTTTAAATTAGCCCTGCACCAGGGAGACACACATACACACACTTTTCCTGCCCTCAAATTATCTCTGTGCCATTAACCTTAAAGTGTTGACGTAAAACTATCACCACTGTGACACATATAGAGGCAAGGCCAGTTTATTTGTACAGCACCTTTTAACAACAAGGCAATTCAAAATGCTTTAAAAAGGGTCGCTGAGAAAATATATTAAAGTAATGTGAAAAGACACATGGCCAGAAAATAGGATTTAAGAAGGGTAAAACGAATTAGCCTAAAAGATGGGACGATTTGAATAAAACAACATAAGCAGGAGAATAAAAAAAATATGTTCCAGTGCAGTTATAGTTCAGTGCAAAATATGAATGAATTAAACCAAGTTTAGTTTGTAAGCCAATATTTCAGATTTAGAAAGATTCATCCACACCGAGTGTCCCATGGGTCCGCGCGATCCCGGGCTCCCACTGTCCCGTGCTCTGAGTGCACCTCTTGCACGCGACTGAGTCCATTATTATTACGATGTCAAACGACCTCTCTTGACTTGCGCGCCCGCACGCGCTCTGACACGACACGGCGGACGGGGATTACAACAGCTGGAGAGGCGAGGGCACAAGCAGCTCGTGTTTATGTAATGCCATATGTGACAGTGCACGTGTGTGTGTATGTGTGCGCGCGCGAGCGCGCTGGAGCTGGCGCGAGCTGGTCCAGCACCGCGGCGGCGGATTGAGGGCTCGTGAGATTTCAGCGGTGCGGATTTGACCCAGCATATAGGAGGGCGCTCGAGCTCTACCGTTTTTCACGCACGCACCTAGACCCGGTGAAATCGTCACGCGGATAGAATCCGTGGAATCGCGGCCGGAGAGCATCCCGACAGAGAGCGAGGCCCGGTCGGTCGGTCGGTGGTCGGTGTGGGGTCGCTAGCACCACGCGGAGGGGAGGAAGAGCCGGACTTGCGCTGGACTCCGGGCCGAATCGGAGCATCCCACAGTCCCGGCAGCATCCATCCCTCCGCGCCTCAGCTCCAGCGGGAGGCCCGGAGCGGCGGCAGGATGTAGCAGCGGATTAACGGAGGAGAAAGGGGCGCTCAGAGGAAGAGAGCGGGACCGAGAGGACCGAGGCGGGACGGAGGGGACATGGGGAAGGACCAGGAGCTGCTCCAGGCCGTGAAGACCGAGGACTTGCTGACAGCTCAGCGGCTTCTACAGAGACCACGGCCGGGGAAAGCCAGTCAGTATCCGTCCATCCTCCTGTCACACACACTCTCACACACACACGCACACATACACACACACACGCACACACACACACACACACACACACACACACACACACACACACACACACACACACACACACACACACACACACAGTGCATCATTTAGGATAAATGGCATCACATCAGATTTAGCCTGTACTGTCCTGACCTGGCAATGACGGGTAGTGTGTGTGTGTGTGTGTGTGTTTGTGCTGTCCTGCATGCATGTGTGCGTCTATGTATGTGTGTTTGTGCTATGACGTTGAGTGTGTGATAGTGATGACGTTGCACATGTGTGAGAGCGGTCATCAAAATGTAATAAGAAATTAGAAACCTATTTCCCACAGTTCACCATTTGTAGGGGTTGTGTGCATGAATGCACACAAATATATGTGTGGGCGTCTACGTGTGCACACCCGAGAGGACGTGTGTATCGCTGTGTGAGTGTGTGTGTGTAAGAGAGAGAGGTGGAAGTACACAAAGGTCCTACACTGCTTTCGGGACAGGGGGATTATTGGTGTGTGAAGACACCAGATGTTGGTGGTAATAATGTGATGACTGTGAGTGTACACGCGCAGACATTTGCATGCGTGCGCATATGTGGCGCTCAAACGTGCATGTGTGTGGGTGCTCGACGTGGAGTCAGCTGGGACTTGAGGTGATAATTAGATTTCAATTACAGCCTTGAAACTGCTCTCCTCCTCTTCCATTTCACCACCGGGCCCCTCTCGATTCCTGTCTTCTCCTATTGTTTCCTGTTCTTTCCTTTTTCCTCTCCTCCTCTCTCCTCTTCTCTCTACTCCTTTCTTCCTGTTTCCTCTACCTTTGTCCTCTCTCCTCTCCTCTCCTGTTGCCTACTTTCCTCTCTTCCTGTTTCATCGTTTCCTCTCTTTTTTCTCTTCTGCTCCCCTCGTTTCCTCACTTCACGTCTCCTCTCCTTTTCTCCTATTTCCTCTCCTCTCGTTTCCTCCTGTCTCATCTCTTCTCTGCTCTCCTCTTCTCCCTCCTCCTTTGGTCCTGTTTCCTTTCCTTTGCTCCTGTTTCCTCACCTCACTTCCTCTCTGCCCTCCTCCTATTTGCTGTCATCTCCCGTCCTCTCTTTTACAATTCCCTATTCTAATTTTTTCCTCAGTCATATCTCCTCATCTCCTCTCCTCGCCTCACTTTTACTTTCCTCCTCTCTCCTCTTCTCTCTCCTCCTTTCCTCCTGCTTCCTCTCCTCTTTCCTCTCTCCTCTCCTCTCTTTTTCTCGCCTGTCCTCTCTGCTCCTTTTGTCCACTTTTTTCCTGTCCTTACTCCTCATTTCCTCCTGTTTCCGCTCCTTTCCTCTAATCACCTCCTTTACGGTCTCCCCCTCCTGTCTTCTTGCTTATTTTCCTCTGCTCATTTCCTTCTCTACTCTCCTTTCCTTTCCTTCCTCTCGTTTCCTCTCCTCCTCTCCCCTTTCCCCTCCTCCTGTTTTCTCTCGTCTCCTATCATGTGTGCATGTTTGTCTGTGAACATTCCAGCAGTGCCATGGAAAAGAAAAATGCTTCTCCTCAAATGCCAGAACAGATCAGCTCTGAGTGCTCAGTCCACTGCACACTGACAAAGAGAAAGAGGGAGGTGGGTAGAGGGTGAGCGAGGTGAGGGTGACGAGGAGGGTTAGAATGAGAGAGAGAACTGCGGGACAGGAGGAGGGAAACACTGAGATATGGACGAGGGAAGTAAAGAGACAGGAAGTGATGGGGAGAGGTTAAAGGGGGAGTTTTGGAATGTGTGTGTGTGTGTGTGTGTGTGTGTGTGTGTGTGTGTGTGTGTGTGTGTGTGTGTGTGTGTGTGTGTGTGTGTGTGTGTGTGTGTGTGTGTGTGTGAGAGTGTGTGTGTGTGTGTGTGTGTGACTGCTTGAATACAGGTTGGCATTTGAATAATTAAACAGGAAGTCATGCTGGATAAACGCTGCATACAAACTAGCACTGTCAAAATTGGCCAATCATACCTTTGATTATTCCTTTTAAAAAAAACACACAAGTTCGAACAACTCAAATATACAGTTTTGTGCACAATGTCCATAAGAAGGCAAAGCAATACAGCGAGAGACTAACCTCTTGGGTGCATATATTCGAGATGTGGCCTCAGGTGGCTAGTGTTGGAATGGAAGGCTAACTGTAGCCTACATAGTTTGCGTACAACTTTATCTCGAGGTTCCACAATTTTGCCTTCTAATGACCAAAATCCGAAGTTTTTCCAAACGGGGCTTTTTAGACGGCTCAGAGTGCGAATCACTCTTTCGGCGGCCGAGTTGGGTTGTGAACTGTCTGCCATCATTACCCCACGGTTGTTGTCGAATTATTCGCTATTTTCAGCTTGACCTACATTTCATTCTCAACCAATGAAATTGACGCTGTGTGACTCTTGTCCGTCATGCAGCGCATTCAGTGAATTAATTAATTTTAAAAAATGTTCCTCTCTTTCTACAGTCAAATTCCACGATTAGAATATTCGATAACTGCCCTACTACACAAACAAACATAAACACCTCTAATACACACAATTACAGTCAAGCATGCACAGAAACACACTAGACACATTAGGTTTTAGTCATGTGCCTGGTGCCTGGTGTTTGTGTTATTAACAGTATGTTAATGGTGTTAGAGCAGCAGTGTGGCAGGTGAGAGGGCGCTTCTGGAGTTGTTTTGTTTTCTCTGTTAAAATGTTAAAATTTAATGAGGGGGGATTAATGACTGTTAATAAATTGTTTACTAATGCTTTACAGATCAGTTATTACAATTTCTGGGTTGCCAGGTTGTGGAAAATCCTCCTCCAGCATGACACTTAACTAGCCCTTAAACTCACTAGGGAGACCCCCTCCGAGCCATCGAGTCTGCAGTTCTAAATGTTAGGAAGTCACTAACAAAGGGTGCCATGTTTCTCAGTCTGTAATAAGTCATCTTGCATCCAGTTATTACAGCGCAGTGGGTTTCTCGATTTGGAATAAGCCGTCAGCAAAAGTGAGTCGGTCACCTTTAAATGTTGATAAATCATTAATAAATGGTTCTACAACGATCCATCAAGTGTGTTAATAAATGGATTTGGTCCAGATGTCCTGCAGCCATTTTCCAGAGGGTAGTGGGTCAAACAGGCAATTGGAGAGGTCTCTCTAATGAATTAAAGAGCTAGCTAAAAAGACAGTGTCATGCTGGAGGAGGATTTTCCAGAAACCTGTTGTTCTCATTAATGGCTTTTAACTAAATTATAAAGAATTGCTAAATTATTTATTAACCTCAGATAAAGTCATTAATCACACCTTAAAAACAGTGCCTTATCAGAAAGTGGTAACCTGTGGGACAGTAGAGCTGTTGTCCCTGTACGTCTCCAAGTAATTTGTAATTACATTTTGGTTTTTATATCTCACAAAATTTTGAGCCTCACTGATTTTTCCTTGAAGTGTCAACAGGATCTCATAACCTACAGAGAGTACAATCTCCCATGATAAACCCAGAGTCACACTAAAAGAATCTGTTCAACTTTAACTTGAAACAGCTTCAATAATTTTGAGATAATTTTCATATTTTCATATACGGTGTATTTATAACTAACATATTTAGGACATTCAGAAGGTGTAAGTTATTCAAATAGCTTTAAGGATAATGCTGCCGTTTTTCTTTCGACTGTTAATAAATCCCATGAAAAGACCGAAACCAACAATTTGTTACTGTCTCTCAATACTCTCTGACTTCTAGCCTGTCTGAGGCTCTCAGCCCCAAGCCAATTTGCTCATACTGAAGACATAAATCTTTTATAACAGTTCACAAATACAGTTTCATTGTTTAAAAAAATCCTCAGTAATTTCCTACAACATCTGGCCACTGTAGTTTTTTGCAAATGTTACTCAAACGAGAGGAAGTAGTGCATTGGTTGGGAACTATTTTCAGCTGCTGATTAATAAACATTTGGTGCAGTGTGTGTGTGTGTGTGTGTGTTTGCATCGTAAAGATGGAAGATGTAACCCGGTGCATTGGTGGGGCTGACTGACGTGTTTTTAATAGTTTTTAGACAGTAACAAAAATGCAGCATTATTTTTTAAGTTTGTAGTCTTTGATCGAAGAGTTTCTCTTTACAGGAAGTCCTCTGTGATTGTTTTGGCTCAAGAATTGATTCTTTAGAGTTTGAAGGAATCAGCTCAGACGGAGGGATGTCTAATCTCTGATACAACACATTCAAATAGATTACATCAAAAGCAAGGTCCTGCTTTCACAAAGAAAGGGACATACCTAAATAATTTGGTAATGGTTCCTTATCTTTGGTTCAGTTGCAATTAAGCTCCTTATCTTTGAGATATGAGAACTTTTTATCATAGTCGCATCTCTTTTATGTTGCAACCAACTGAAATGGGCACTGAGTAATTTATACAATGTCACGGTCGCTATCGGCGCTCAAGGAAGAGCAACAACAGTGACCGTTTTTTTGGTACGGCTCATAGTAGTCTGTAATGGACTGAGATAATAAAGGCCTGGTACATCAAGTACATGACTGTATCTGAACTGAGCTGTAGTAGACCCGCAGTGAACCAGCAGAAATACTAAGTGGTAACATGCTGCTTTAGCACAATGTAGTGAAAATATTTATTTTTCATTTGCTTTTTCGGCTTGAGATCAACGGGAGTTGCACATGAAATGTCGATCACCTCCTCAAAATACTGTCCCCCCACCCTAAGAATGAGGAACGGTTCAAAAACAAGTGAAAGCCAGAAATGTCAGTGACTCATTAGCACTGAGCACCAACAACCACAATAATCCCCAAGTCCCCTAGTATACCGTGTATGTGTAACCATGGGACCGCACAGATCCAAGTGCTAAGAGATTGGTTGATTAATTTGTCAGTCAGTTGACAAAAAACATTTCATCTTCAACTACTGAAAAAAATCAATGAATCCCTTGAGTCACTTTTCAAGCAAAAATGGCCAACAAATAAATAAACAAATAAATAATTGCTGGTTTCAGCTTCTCAAATGTGAGTATTAGCTGTTTTTGATTTATATGTTAACAAACTGAATATCTTTAGGATTTGGGCTGTTAGTTGGACAAAATAAGCCATGTGAATACGCCACCCTGGGCTGTGGGAAATTATGATCAGCATTTTTCACAATTTTTCTACATGTTATGGACGAAAGCGTTGTTTGACTATTTGAGAAAACAATCAGAAGATTAACCTTCATTGAAAATAATCGTTAGTTAAAGCCCTATAAAGTTTACTGGCTGCAGCGATGTTTAACTGTGTTTCCTTCCTTAAAAATGGTTATCATCATCATTCTTTTTATAATAACAATGTGAAAACAATATGACAATGAGAAAGAGGTCGCTCATTGTGATGAGCCTACAGAGAATTAATACCCGAATCTGCAGCTCGAGTTTCAGCTCATTGTTTGGCAGGCAGCTGATTTCCACAAAAAAAAAGCTCTAAAACTCCAGTGTAAAAGCTCCCCGAGACAGTAGACGGACAGAGGTAGCCACGAGAGAGAATGATTATTGAACTTGTATTCATCAGGGGACTCCAAATAAATGATAATGTAGCTTTTGGATGTGTAAATAAGCAACTGTTTGCTAACAAGTTCACCATATCAACTTAAAAGGTCAATGTTGTGTTTGAAATTTTGTGTATCTGAAAAAAAGCCAGAAGTGCATCGTCCCTCTCATGTCCTCTGTTACTTTTTTTTTTTTTTTTTTGGTCTTTGAGAAACAAAAGAATTACTTTTTAATGTTTTTTTTTTTTTTAACAAACTAACACCTGCTAATACAGAGGACATTTATTTCTCTGTCTGTTAGGTATCTGGTGTATTTTAGTGTGCAGAATGGTAAAGAGGCCTTTTTTCTTTGAAGCTGTAGCTATTAAGAATACTAGACTACCATTTTGTAGCCAAAACACACCACCTTCCAGAAAGGGACTCCATAGTAACGGCTTGCCTTTCTTAAAATTGTATTCTTTCCAGCATGTATAGAAAAGTGCAGAATAATCTTTGGCACTTGCTGTGGCATTCTTTTCCGTTTTTTTCTGAATCACCACCACTGAGTTAAAGTCTGCGAAAAAGCAATTTTTAAAGTTCGATGTATAATAATAGTGTCAGAAGCTGGTGACCCCGTTTCAAAAGGGTTCACGATGAAAAGTGAAATGCTGCAGGTTAAAATATTCTTATTGTAAAAAAAAATATCCTGCCCCACAGACTAATTAAACCCAACTGAGAGCTATCAAAACATTCTGAATACCACAACGTTAACATTAAAATGGCAAATTTTTAATATTTAATAAGAAAAAAATTGAAAATGTCAAATATTATGACATTATATTATAGTATAACATATATCTGGGCATTGCTTTTTCTAATTATGGCCCTTACAGCATTCTCATCATACTGTTTTGTTATCCTGTCATTTTGTACTTTAGATGAAAATGTGATACCTTTCCTTGACCGTCAGCATACTGTGACCCTGAGTCGAGTCACTTTAACATATGTGTGCAATCGTCTGAAGACAGAAAGAGAACAGACATGTCAGTGCTGGCATTTCTTCTAGGCAACATGTTACACTGAAACTCCAAATGCATGGTGACAGGAAAAGTCAGAGGTGATCGAAACTGGACTTCAGAACATCTCTGGTAATGAGAACCCTTGAGAAACCCTCCGCTTTCACCTCTCCTGAGGTTGGGCAATCTGCTCCGATACCTTGAAGGTTGCTTTGTTAGACAGAAGCCGCTTGCCCGTTTTTCAAGGTTTCAAATTAGAGGTGAATGGTGCGATTTCATGTCAAGTTCTAAAATAGCTGCAATTTGAGGGCGATGCTGCAAAATAATATCATAGTAATCCCTGCCAAGTGATTGACAGTCTGTGAGAATGGCAAATTGGGGGGTTGCCATGGTAACCGGGGCTCGGTTGCAGTGTTATGCCTAAAATGATCATAAAAAAGTATGAACCCTGGTCCAACGACACCATCACAGAAACATTACGGTGACGCTCCCAAACAAACAGTTCATGTCAGAGAAGGAAAATGCGTAAATCTGAAATTTTAAGCACCAAATTTAGTCAGTGATACAATCAGACAGAGTATTTTTTTTATTCATTAAATCAATTCAAGTTTTAATGTGAAAATCTGTTCCGAGGGGAATCAATGTGGCTCCCAAACCAAAAGAAAAGATGGATTGTTTAAGAGGAGAGTAATGCCCCGTCTCCGTCAGCTAGTATTTCATATATATATATATATATATATATATATATATATATATATATATATATATATATATATATATATATATATATATACACACACACACACATATACATATATACATATATATATATATATATATACATATATATATACATACATACATACATACATATACAGTTTTGGGTCATAGGGGTAGCATTATTGACTAATGTCATAATCCAGACTTCTTGTAGTAAAAGAAGGATAATCTAAAAAGAAAAGAGACAGTGGAATAACTGTGGGCGTTGAGTACTGAGGCTCTGTCATAGGTTTATGTTCAGGGTGGGGGTCATGTGGCTCTGTGACAGTCTGATGGTGACACAGATATCTGCACTCATTGATTCATCTGTAGGGGCGGGGGAGGGGGGAGGTTCTTATTTTTAATCCAAGATGGACTGGGGGAACCTACACGTCCACACAAACACACACACAGAGAAGCACACACACACGTGCAGGAGAATGATGTCAGCTGCAGAGTGTAAACGGAAACGAGCAGAAATACCCGTCAGCATGCGCTCTTTAGCAAATTACAGGGAAAATTAGAGTGTGAGAGCAGGATGAAGGGATGAAGAGTAGCTAGAGCTGCAGAGAGAGGAAGAAGCTTTTCCCCAGATTACAGGACAACTACAGATTACGTTCTGTGGATTATGAGGGTTTGACCAAAAAAAAAAAAAAAAAAAGTAGAGGCCGAGAGACAAAAAAGCCGCTTTTTCTGTCCTTTTCAGACTGTGTGTGTGTGTGTGTGTGTGTGTGTGTGTGTGTGTGTAGTGAGTGTTGGCATGTGTGTTCTCCTTCCTGTTGTCTTCATCTTTCTGATGCTTCAGTCAAAGATCAAGGTTATCACTTACTGACACATGCGCATTCACATAATCACAGTCACAGATGCATGTATACACCAAAACACTATATAACTACATATAGATACATGCAAACGCTTACACCCAGTCTCATATATATGACAGAGAGATCAAATAAAGTAAAAATCGTTTAAGTGATTTTTTAAATGCCAAAAATGCCAAAAATACTCTGTTTCCAGCTTCTCCAATGTCCCTGATTTTCTGCTTTTCTCTATTTTATGTCATCTTAAACTCAACTCACACACATTTTGCTTTCTTTGCTGATGAACCCACAGTTCAACCCTGTCTCCTAGAAATTACGTTCATATACAACTAAACTGCAAATACATTTTTTGTGGGAATTTCGGTTAACATCATGAGGATATGTGGTTCATTTACATATTGGGCAAGTCGCTAATATGTTGACACTGAGCGTGTCAGTAAAATTTTAGCAGATATATTTTTTTTCCGCCAAAATATCCGACCTTGCAGCACAATATCCACTTGTAGTGACTAAAGCATTATTAAACTTTTGAATGGTTACGTTTAGGCACTCACAGCACTTGGTTAAAGTTAGAAAAAGATTGTAGTGAAGTCTTTCCTTAATCTGCGAAAAGTGCTTTTGTTGCTTATACCTAACCACAGGCAGGACTGCGGATGTGACCTCCAGTGTCTGGTGTGGCAGCTGTGCACTTTGTACGCCTGCCATCCACCCCAACTACAACTCCTGGTGACTCGGCTGCCCTAAATAAATGTAGCACTTCGTTCATTAAAAGAAAAACTTTGCCTCTGAACAAAATCCAGCCAGCGGTTGTGTTTCCTGCAAAACATAATTTCTTGGAGATACGGTTGCACAGCTACCACACTGATCAGTAAAACAACAAACTCTCCTGACGTCACATAAACAAAGGTTATTTTTGCAAAATAAAGTTGGGATTGCTGAAGTACACTTGAAAGGATGTGAAATGCTAAACACAGACTAATATCAAATGTGAAACTAAATTTGGAGTTTTTAATTTATTGAGGTTTAGATAAATCTGGCTGCGCTGAAATGCACAAATAAATAAGGATATAGTATGTCTGGTGTACAATAATAATAATAATAATAATAATAATAATAACTGATAATTATAAATGCACCTGAAATTTTAAAACTCAGTATCGATACAGATGTAAACAAAATAGGAAGAAATCCTAAAATGTACACACAACATCACACAAGAACTGCTATCACTCTCGGATCGATGACAAGTCTATCAGTACAAAAGCTAAAACATATTGGCATAGTTCAACATTTTGGCAAATACGCATTTTTGCTTTTTTCCCGCAAGAGTTAGATGAGAAGATCGATACGACTCTCATGTTTGTGCGTTAAGTATGGAGCTAGGTGAGCTTAGCATACAGGCTGGGAGCAGGGGGAAACAGCTAGCCTAGCTCGCTGGCTGTCCTAAGTCCAACAATATGTCTACCGGCGCCTAGAAATTCACGTTATACTTCATTTGTTTTATCTGTAAGAAGTTGTAGTTTTGTGGGAGGTAATGTGCTGGACTATTTCTAAGCCAGGCTAGCTGTTTGTTTTGTCTTTATGCTAAGCTAAGGTAACTGTCTTCTGGCTCTAGCGTCATATTTAATGGACAGTGGTATCGATCTGCTCATCCAACAATCAAGAGAATGTGCTGTAACTAATTTTTGATTAACATCAGCTAATACATGGAACTTCAGACAGAGGGAGGCTAGCTTTTTCCCCTTACTTCCAGTCTTTATGCTAAGCTAAGCTAACCGGCTCCTAGCTCCAGCGCCACACTTCGCGCAGACATAAGATTTATATCCACCTACTCGTTTAAGTGTCAGAAAGAAAGCAAACAAGCATATCCCCCACGAGGCTGACCTGTTCCCTGAAGTTTATTTACTTTAATTGCTGAAGAGCTACATAAACCTTTCTCTTGTGAAATACATCAGTAAACAAAGATACATGTGTCTGGTGCATAATCATAGTAATGTAATCTGAAATTCAAACGTAGACAAAGTGGTAGCCCTAACACGTAAAGTCTATTTTTAATAAGAGGATTAACACTTAACAACAACTAAATCAAAGTTATTCATGTTACATTAGTAATGCTCAGCGTAAAACATGCCTCTGCGACAATTATCATCAACTGAGAAACAAACAAATTGCGGATTTTATATGTAACTTGGGCTCCGTTAAAAAAAAAAACAAGCTACAGATTGCGCCTGTGTAGAATCCTGATGATTTTCCCAGAAAAGACTTTTCTTTGTCTCCTTTACCCTGTCACTTCTCCTTGACCTTTTTTGTTGTTGCAGTGAAGAAACTGTAGAGGCGTTGAGAGGTTGTTCTAGAGGTTGTTCTCACAGGTATAAAAGTGTAGCTGTCAACTCTACCTACAGGGAGCGAAATATTAGAATAATCTCAAGGACAGAATACATTAATCACTGAATTCTGATTAGGTTTAAATTTGGACTGTTCTCTCTCTCATTTTCTGTGTCTCTTTTCTCTCTACGTTTCAGAGCTACTCGGAGCAGCAAAGAGGGTGAATGTCAACATCCAGGATGCAGATGGGTGAGGGACAACAACATGTTTGTTTCTTGTCCTCCTGTCATTTCCACCACATCCGTGCCTCTTTTTTTTATTATTCATTTTACTCTTCTTTTGTTTTTTTTGGTGCCTAATTTTCTTTATTGGTTTGGTTTCTTGCTCTCTTTATTTTCTTTATTGATTCTGTCTTTCATATTAACCAATTCCATATTTTCCGCCAGGGGACTAAGAAAAACAGTAATATTAATTATATTACATATGATCTCTCCTGAAGAGAAAAGATTTTCTTTAATATGTGATTTAGGTGAGAATGATGACAAAGTCTATTTTCTATTCTATTGCTCATTAAATGATGATTTAGGGGCTACACTATTTAGTAAAATTTGTAATGAATTCTGTTGGATTAATGATTATAAGAAGCTTGAATTGTGGAGTAGAGCCCGGGACAGAGGACAAAGTTCATTGGTTGCAATGTAATGTAATAAGATATGTTCACATTAGACAAATATTTCACCACTACAGCAGTCATTTTTTGGCACTTGTATGTGCATGACACACTAACTAACTACTTAACATAGTAGCTATCCTTGGAATAATATTGCATTAGACTTGCTTCTACTTTACTCAGATTTGTAATTGGAATCTAAACATTTTTTCACCTGTACAAAATGTAAACCTCTTGTGGAGCTGTGGGACACCGCATTTAAGGCAGTGGTTCCCAAACTGGAGATCACTATCCCCTCAAGGGATCCCAAGATAAATCTAAGGGGTCACATGATATTTAAAGATATAAGAAAAAAAGAATATCTGCTTTTCTACTGTTTTTAATTTTTTTTTTAAGTTTTCCTACTAAAATACTGTAATACTTTACTGAAGCTTTTCTCCTTGCTCTGCCAAAAGAAAGTTTTCTTTTTGGGTGTTTTTTTTCTAAGGTTTCATGGACTAATTCAGCACTAATTAGACTTTTGTATTTGTATGAAATTAATCAATAATCAATCATTTTTCATCTTTATGTCTATAAAAATCTTTTAAATGAACATTCTGAGATAGAAAAAAAATCACTTGGGCTGGTTGAACTGGTTACAGTCCACGTCCTCTCTAAGGCCAGAGCCTGTTAGGGGGGTTACCTCACAGGCTCAGAAACTGACTCATTTTAAGGGATCACAAGTTAAAAAGAAACAAAACACTAAGAACCACTACTGTTGAAGTATTGTCCTTCAAACCAAGATCTCAGATTTAATCCATGAGACAAGAAAAAGCCTCAAAACTTAAGTAACCCTGAGCAAAACACCAAACCCAGAGGTTTTGTCCTGTATCTGACCCATATTTTGATCATCAAAATGACGAGTGTTAGGGAATTTTCTATTGGGTAACGCAGGTCAAGCATGGACCTTGAGTTCTCAGGCGAAATAGTGGCAAATATTTCTGAAAGAAACAATGTCTTCTATCCTTGAGACATTGGGCAGCTGTCGGAGGTTATTTGGGGAAAACAGCCATTCTGATAAAAGTGAGGCAGCGTTGCTGTAGTAGCCAAGGTCAAAGGAAATGGCTGTTCTTTCCTGCCTGGACGCCATAGATTGGGGTCTGCTAGAATCCATTGACATAGCCAGATATCAGTGGCTCCAGACCAGGATGCTCTGATGTTTTACTGAAGGCTACATTGCAACATGATCTGAATTGGGTTTGACCATTGCTGGGCTTAAAGTATTTGCAGCCTAATCTGTAAAGGATAACTTGTATGGATAATTTCTCCATTCTATTTGGCCAAGCTTCAATAAATATTTTCAGCATAAGACATATTGGGCTCCTGAACACTTTCCTCGCTGACAAGTTGACCAATAATCAGCAAAATCTCCACGACGACGGGGACAAGCAAAAAGGAAAAAAAAAATCTCTGTAAATGATCAATAAATTATAATCCATATCACAATACACATTATCCCCTGCCTAAATCTGTCTTTGAAACTTGGAGCCAGCCGAAGAGCTCAAATCTAAAGACTAATTACCTTAAAGTTAAGCCAACATTTCTCAGTTCTTAATTTGCTCAGATCTGTTCCCGTATCAGCTCTGAATCTACAACTATGGATTTTTGGCTATATTTAGACTCATGATTGGTTGAGCTTTTTGTGTGCACATGCTTGGTTTGCGATTGTGTTTCATTTGGCTCCATCAGATAACAAAGATCTTTTTATTATGTTGATTGGAATCAGATAATTGGACTCAATTCTTTGTGTAATGACTGTTGATTCGTTGATTTAACTCCAGGGCTCGGCCCTTATAGTCACCAGGGATCCATTAGACACACACACACACAGAGGCGCGTTGTGTGTACGCTCGGCTTGGGGGTAGAGAGATTGCTTATTAATGGAAGTAGGTCATTTGCCCCCTCCCGTTGCTCACACAGAGCTGAGGGGCGGAGCCGCTGTACGCTGAAGATTATTTCAGCAAAGTTATGCTCTGGTTTTACGCTACGTATATGAATATGTGTATTTTTATACATAATCTGTGTCTGTGTGAAGGTTGTCACCGCTGCACCATGCTGCTCTGAGTGGTAACAAGGAGCTGATCTCTCTGCTGTTGGAGGCCCAGGCAGCAGTGGATATTAAAGACCACAAAGGTAAAAATGCATTTCTAGTGTCCTTACAACTCACTATGTTACTATGAAACAGGCACAAAACACACAAGGCAGGCTAGAACAAAAACAATCACAAAAAACAGCAAAACAAATATATATTTCCAGCTTCACCCTGTGTGACCAATAATAGGCTCATGTAACATAAGCTGAGCTTGTTGGAGATGCAATAAAAAATTCCCTGTTTAGTTTCCAGTCTTTATGAGGAGTGACAAATTTGTGTGCACAGCAAACAATAGACAATGGAAGAGAAGTACTTTCTGGTTGCAGGAACGAGAGCCAAGTGGAAGCAGAGCAGCCCAGATTTCCCCTTTTTCACCAGAAAATATCTCCTTCCCACCCTGGCAGATTCCATAAGAAGAAATCTCAGGGCAGATGGGAGATATAATCCCTCCAGGATGTTGGACTACTGTCTCTACACTCCCATTCAGTCATGCCCAGTATGTCTCTAAATATAGGCATATACCTGGCGGCCTTCCTTACCAGGTGGTCCTAGCTCCTCAATGGGTTTCTCTCCATGGAGGTGTTGGGGAAACCTCAAATCTTTCTTTTAGTACCTAACTAAAGCTCATAGTGAGCGTTGGAAACCTTGGCTTTTTGTGCTTCCCCTCTGTCTTCACTACAGTTCAGTCTAATGCTCACACTATTTTACATCCTGCACCAATCCACGGGTCAGTCTTGAAGCTGCTATGATCAATAATCTTATATAAACAATGGATCAAATGACTGTGTTTACATGAAAGGAGCCACTTGTGGTGACAAATGCACAGGGAAATATCCCCCTGATGGTGTAGTTCAGCTGAGCTCTACAGAGTGTCTGAGCGTCTTATAGCTCATTGTTTACAGTCTCTGTCCGGTCCAAAACTTGTGTTTTTATTCACTCTCAACGCTCTCGTTCACACTGTTTCCACTCGCAGCAAGGAAAGGCAAGTTTGTTTGTATTGTACCTTTCGGCAACAAGGAAATACAAAGTGTTTACGTGAGACATAAAAGGCACTGAGACGAGATACAAAGAAACATTAAGCAACATAAAAAAGACACACATAAATGGGATTTAAAGAGTAAAATAAAACATAAGATAACTAGAATGGCACTCAGTAGAGTGTATACTGAAAAATACCCTATCTGGCAATGTTAAGGAAAGTGATTAAAAAAATGACTGGATCCGTACCTTTAACCAGATCCACACCAAAATTTAGCTGGTGAACATAATAGCAGGTAGAGCATTTGGAAGCTTAAGAGTGAGCTGACAGAGACAACTTGTCTCTATGACACATGCCAGACCCAGTGGTAAAATATTACTGGGCAAGATTACTCAGATTTACTGACCTAGACATCCTGCAGCCCTAGACTTCTGTACTCGGTATCCTGTCAAGAAAGAGTTATAAACAGGAAACGGGAAGAACAACTATGTATAAAGTAAATCTGGAAGGAGTGCCGGGAACAAGGATAAGGGTATTTTCAAAAAGAGTCATCCCATTTAGTTGAGAATGCCGAGTTTCTGTGAGACTTTCGTTATTGTTACCAGTGCAAAAATATCAAATATGACGAGGTCATGATTCCCACTGCCCGTACTTAACTTGAGGGTGTAGTTTTCTCAGCATTGTATTTCATGAAAAACCACTGCCTGTCAAATAAAACACCATTCCTAATATGCACGGGGGAATATGTCCTCAATTCACAATATCTCTACAACTAAAGTTTCAGAAATTCAGGATGCACAGTCTGGGTGAATTCTTCCCTTGTCTTACCGAATCACCAGAACACTCTCTAGTAGCTCCTTCATTTGCCCTCACATCTCTTCATATACTGTACTCAGGCTTTAGCTCCTGCAACTCCTGCGGCTACTGTGCCTCTTTATTCTGCCAGCACCTCTCTTCTGAGTCAGGAGTACCTCATGCCAACTGAGCCTAGAGGGGCACTTTAGTCAGTTTGATAATGTGGCTCATCGCTGGTATCAAGACTGGGGGCCTTGGGTTGCTGCCATGAGAAACATACTCACTGCTCCTTGCAGCCACTGCTTCAAAGCGATCTTTAAAGTCTTCTGATTAGAGGCACTGGTTCATTCAACGGGCAATTTATGTGCTGTTCTCACCTGAGCTTTGCATCACCTTGCGTTTTCTGAATGGTTGAGCTGTATTGTCCGGTCCCCTTCAACCTACTCTGAGGTCTTGTTAGGCCACTTATAGGGGTTTTTCTTGTCTTGCCCTTTGATTGAAAGCAGTTTGTCTCGGATGTCCCGTGAGTGCGACGCTTGAAGTCCTCCCCAGGTCACTAAGGGTCACAAGCGTGTCAAACACAATAAGATTGCATTTCCAAGCGGGGCACTGGGAGCCTGTGCCTAATTCTGTTGCTACAGTAAGATATTACAGAAATGTTTGCAACAAATTGCATTCACTATCAGTTAATTTACTGATTGTTTTACTGATTCATCCATTAATCGTTTACAGATTGTCAGAAAATAGCAAAAATGGCCATCACAAGTTCCAGAGTTCCACAGTTTCAGAGACCATGGTGACGTCCAACCCACAGTCTAAAGCCCACTTTAATACTTAAAAAAAAAAAAACAGAAAAATGTCACATATGAGAAGCAGGAACCAGTGAGTTTTGCTTAAAAACAACCTAAACAATTAAAAAATTCATCGGTATAGTTGTTGATTAATTTTCTGTCAGTCAACTAATTGCTTCAGCCCTAATCCAAAAAGAAAATGGTTGATAAAATCAGAGCTCTTTTTGCTTGCTGTATGTCCAGTGGCAATCTGATTAGTTTGTGAAAAAAAAAAATTACAATAACTGAGTGCGTATTTGCAAAGATTCTCATTTTTTTGTATGTGTCCGTGTGCATGTGCTCATGGGGTCTTGTATGTACATGTATTTGGCTGTGTGTTTTGGTATGCGTTTGTCTGTGTGTGTGTGTGTGTGTGTGTGTGTGTGTGTGTGTGTGTGTGTGTGTGTGTGTGTGTGTGTGTGTGTGTGTTTTGTGTAGGGATGCGTCCTCTGCATTATGCTGCATGGCAGGGGAAGACTGAACCAATGAAAATGCTGCTGAAGGCCGGGTCGTCAGTCAACGGACAGTCAGATGAAGGACAGATCCCTCTCCACCTGTCAGCTCAGCATGGACATTATGATGGGGTAACTGTGTGCCTGTGTGTAAGTGTGTGTGTAGGTGTGTATAGTGGTCATGTGTGGGTTTTTTTTGGTTTTTTTTCTATTGGGTCTGTTTATCTGTTATGTGCGCCTGGTGATGCATGCTTGATCTTGGTTGTCACAAGTAAGATGTTTCTGTGTATGCGTGTGTGTGTGTGTGTGTGTGTGTGTGTGTGTGTGTGTGTGTGTGCACTCGCTTGTTACAGTCGGAGATGTTGCTGCAACACCAGTCCAACCCGTGTATCTCAGACTCAGCTGGGAAAACGCCATTGGACCTCGCCTGCGAATTTGGACGTGTCGGGGTGAGTAGATTGGACTGAAACCAAACAGAATTTGTATTTTTATTTAATTGCGTTTAAACTTTATTTAAGAAGGAAAGCCTCATTAGAAGTATCTTTTTTAAGAGTGCAAAGGCCAAGATGGGGAGCAGTAACAATACTTTAAAGATAAACAACGTAAGAAAATATATATAAGATAATCAGAATTAAAGGGAAATGTGATTATAATATGATGAGTATAATTTCTATACAAGTTATATTAAAGAATGCACCTAAATTGTACCTTAATGTTATAATCCTTAAGAAATCAGTTCTGGTTAATTTGGTAACCTGTGGTTACTCTGGTAACAGTAATTGCAGTTTAATACCACAAAGATCCCTCGAGCAGCTTCTTTGTCATAAACATCAGTAGTTTCCTGACAACAGCAGGCTAGAGGAAATTTGGTCGGAGTCGGAGGTTTGCAGCCTGTATCCTGCAGCTCACTGTGGCTGCTCCTCTTTTCATTACTCCCCGCAATATCTTAAACTGATCCGCTGACAAAAAATGCAGAAGACAATGTGTCGACAAAAAAATACACTGTCTTGTCTCGTAGACGCTTTTTTGATGAACAGTTCCCGTGTCTGCTAAACCCTTGAAAAATACATTGTGTTTCCTACACAAAAAAAGAGAGTATCTGATTTGCATAACCATTAACTTAATGCAGCTCTGATACAGTGCTAGGACAGTGAATAGTGCAGGGAAGAAAATATTTTAGGATAAAAGAAGAAAAAGGAGCGCTTCAGTAACCGAATGGGTACAGCACATGCTACAACATCGCAATGTCCACAGTTAGAACCCAGTCTGTGCTGCAGGTCATACCCTTTCTCTCTCCCCTGGTTTGGTGTCTGCTTTCTTCACTGTCAAATGTTCAATAAAGGGAAAAATACCCCAAAAGATAAATGAAAAAAAGAGACCAAATTAAAAACAGTATGCTAGATTATACGCATCATTCCCAATGAATCCCTCATTCCGCTTGAAGGCAATTTGAATCCCAATGCAAGAATCCCGGAGAGATAACTATGTAACTAAATGTAATTAATGTTAATGTAAACATGATATCTTGAAGGGCTATTGCTGAACAGTGAATAGTATCTACAACGAGAAACCTAAAAACAACCGAGGCCACTCCAGCACAATGACTTATTGAAACTAACACATCTAGATTCTAAAATACCCCAAATCATCTGCAGTTTTCAGACAGAGCGCACAATTTCTGCAGCATTGACTTGAATTCACATCTTTTCCAATTTCAAATCTAATTTTGCAGGAGTTTCCATACAGAGGGAGCAGCGTGCATAAAAGCTTTTTTTTTTTTTTTTTTTAACCTGATTTAGTGTGGACTTTTGGAACTGTTCATAACAAGGAGTCCATGTTGCAGGTATTACGTTTGTATAACTTTTACTGTGGATCCGTCTGTTTTAAGGTGGTCCAGCTCCTGCTCAGCAGTAACATGTGTGCAGCCATGCTGGAACCAAAACCCTCCGACCCCAACGGCGTGTCACCTCTGCATCTCGCCGCCAAGAACGGACACATCGAAGTCATACGGTCTGAAAACCTTGTCCTTTCAGTCTGCCTCTCTCTTAGTATGTGTCTGTCTGCATGCCCACTCTGTCTGCCTGTCGGTCAGTCAGTTAGTCCCTCTGTATGTCCACCTGGCTGCCCGATCGAATCTAACCTACAAATCTGTTACGGTATAAAGAAGATATAGGTCTGCACAGAAAATATAGAAACACTTCTATAGACACACTTTTATTTCCTTGCATTGATGTAGTTGGTTTGTAATTCCACAATGTCTTTTTGTATAGACTTGTTTTTGCTTAAAATTTAGTTTTTCATTTGTATTATTTTATAGACATATTTTATCAAAGATGCTATATAAATAAAGGTCAATATCATTATTCTTTTGTGCTGCAGGTTGCTGATTCAGGCCGGTATAGATATCAACAGACAGTCCGAGTCTGGCACAGCGCTACATCAGGCTGCCCTCTGTGGGAAGACAGAAGTAGTACGCCTGCTGCTGGATGTAAGTCTGTCTGTCTGTCTGTCTGTCTGTTTAATGTGTTTACATAAGCAACTGTTGTTATTGCTGCCTCTCTCTCCTCATCTGAGCAAGTTTACACCTCAGGAGTTGTCATTCATCCCACTGAGATGTGTGATGAAGCCTGTGGGTTACGTTTGCTTGTTACATAAAACTGTAGCTGACTGCCTAGCATTCTACCTGTCGTGCAATATTCAAACCAGCTCTGTTTTGATTTTTAGTCCTTTTGTCACCTTCAGATGAATAAGAATGCTGATGTTTAACCCTGCTTTTGAACAAGGGCCTGCTTTCAGTGTTCTCTCTCATCCTGCTGTATTTCACTTCTGATGTTATTGCTGAGGCAGCACACCCAACAAATGTTAGCAGCAGGCATGTACACAAAGCCAGACTGACACTGAATCATGGACGGATTATCAAACAGGCCTACCAGACACAGGCTCAGGGCCCTTGGGCCAGAGCCTGTGTGTGAAGTGACTGTTAATATTTCTTGTTTGAAAGTCACACAGCTCAGTTAAAAGGCACGGGATGATCACAAAGAGATGCAAAACAATCCCAAAGAGAGGCAGAACAACCACAAAGAGACTCAAAACAACCATAAAGAGACACAAAACAACCACAAAAAGCGATGCTAATCAACCACAAAGAGATGCAAAAAAGACTACAAAGAGACGCAAAAAGACCACAAAGAGATGCAAAAAATGACTACAAAGGAACACAAAACTACTACAAAGAGACACCTAACAACGACAGAGACACAAAACAACCGAAAAGAGATGCAAAATTACCAAAAAAGTGACAAAAATTTACCAAAAAGAGATGCAAAATGACTGCAAAGGGAAGAAAAATGACCAACAGGAGATGCAAAACTACCAAAAAGAGACAAAAAACAACGCATTTTGTTTGTGGTAATTTTGGGTGTCTTTCAGTGTCGAGGTCTCATATAGGTGGGGTGAGGGGCCTTTCACCTGACTTTACCGAGAGGCCCAATTTCTCATAAGCCATCCCTGCACCAGACACACAGTATATCCCTATTATGAACTCAATGTGCCACAATTTCACGTAGCAGCTTTAAAGGGCAAGTACTCTGTCAAATTCTGCGAGAACCCTCTCTGCCATGTTTATTTATTTTCCTTTTCATTTCATTTTTCTTCTCCACCTCCATCCAGAGCGGCATCAGTGCAGGAGTGAGAAACACTCTGAGTCAAACCGCCCTGGACATTGTTAACCAGTTCACCACCACACAGGCCAGCCGAGAGATCAAACAACTACTGAGAGGTGAGTGCATGCGTGGACAAGCGCCAACGCACACTCAGACATGACACGTATGACACGTTTTGACACGTACGCACAGACACTGTTACACACATTGCGTACTCTCTTCAAGCAGTGGGCAGTACCACAAAAAATTTCTTCGATATGATTAAATACCAACTAATACGAGTGGTGAAATCACTACTTTCAAAACGCATCCTTTTTATTATCGAAAGCAGGTAGTGTACTCTGTAGGGGAGAGTTGCCTTCAGATTTATAAGGTGAATGCATCATTAATAGGTTACTTTTGAATGTGCAATATTTTTCATTACCACCAACACCACACTAGACTCTGTTTATTACTAACTTACATGCATGTTAAAAGGCAGGACAGTTTTCAGTGGTAAATGACAGAAGTGAATTCGAGTGAATTTTTCAGAATGAGCGTACCTTTACTTAACACAATGGCACATTTCCACCCTTGATGCATAGAAACAAATAGTGAACGCACCAAGATTAGTGTTAATGTGCCTAGAGTATGATCCAACCTGAGATGTATTTATTTTGTTTTGTTTTGACTTTTCTTGCATCACTTTTTTGACACTTATAGAAAGACTCAAAACAAGACTTACTATCAGTACTATTGATACTTCCATATCGATCTTCCCATCTCCACCGCCTCCCTCTCTGTGCTCTTCTGCTCCCACCTCATTACTGCTCTGCTATCCGGAAAATCTCTGCTGCGCTCCTGTCCACTGCTTAACCCCATGCGTCTCTTCTGCTCACTCATACCTACAATCTGGTCTTGTAGATGCTTCGGCCGCAATGCAGGTGCGGGCACTGAAGGACTACTGCAACAACTACGACCTAACCAGCCTCAACATCAAAGCTGGAGACATTATCACGGTACATAGATCTACTAATAGTCCCCAAATACAATACATTTCTTAACCTGTTATCAAAGTGCTGCATGTCTGTCTACAGAACTTCATCTGTCAATGCAGCAAATATGCAATGTAGTTAATTATATTCTTTATGGATGTACATAGACATATAAACAGAGTTTTTAGCATTGGTAACAACTTTTGCAGCCTTTCCTAAAGCCTTTCCTATATCCCTACTAGCTTGTTTCAAACTACCGAGTTAGGGGTCTATAAAAAGGGGGGGATGGAGGTGTTTGTTCTTTTTTTTCAATTTCCAGGGACAGTAGGGTCACAATTTCTGATGGCCTGCCGCACAATTTCTAATGGTCTGTGATACTTGGCGTTTCTCATCGTCTTTAAAGACTGAATAACACCAAAACATCTATCGGGTGTCAACGGAAACACAACAGAATGAAATGCATTCAACAAAAATATGCAGCACCTAAATATTTCCAGGGCCGTTTTTTTCACCTGTTTTAAAGACTGAATAATGTTAATAATAATGTTGTACAAGGTAAAAGCCATGAAACAGCGCCCCCTACGGTCACACTTAATGTGGGCCACAAAATATGGTGTAACACCATAGCCTGGTTATAATGTGTCTACTAAGTGACACATCACCAAATTAAAACAAGTTTAGATAGTTGTTACTATACATTTACACAGTGGTAACTGCCAGGTGTAACTGTTGCGTAGGTAACTGAAGTAAATAACTGACGGAGCTAATGTTAGCTTGCTAATATATGACCCTTTTAGACTGAAGAGTAAATGAGGTAGTTTGGAATCTGGTCAGCTCACTGTGACACTTGATAAAAGGCTATAAAATAATGATATCAACTGGGAGAATTTAGGTTATGTTTTACGAGAATAACACAGTATACCTGACATTACAAATTGTTGTGCTAATAACGCTAGCTAGACAAACTAAATGACTAAATAACGTAAATTAGGTTAGCTTAATTGTATATGTCTCACTCATTCTAAAACGCAGACTAACTCTGAAACACACTTAATCCTCCATATATGTAGATAAAACAAAGATTGTCAGTTAAGTTTAAAATATCATTTGCATCCCTAAAACTGTTCTGTCATTCTACAGCTGGTGATACTGCAGTGACCTGTTAAGGGTTTATTACTTTTGACTATGGTGCTACAAGCATTTCCTAGCGACCTATTTACACACTGTTACGGTGTCTACTAGCTAAGAAATATCTAGCCAATTAAAATTTGAATGCTACTGCCCGATTTTGTTAAATCACTAGTTTGAAACTAGCCAGTACTATCAATTTAGGAGGGACTTTACACTCAAACCTAGTGATGGATTTATGTTTAGCACGCGGAGCCCAATCCAGTTATTGTTTTTGAGGCTTAAACGGGTGATAATCTTTGTCAACTGTATCTGTGCGTGTTGACAGGTTTTGGAGCAGCACTCTGATGGTCGATGGAAGGGCTGTATTCACGACAACCGCACAGGAAATGACCGTGTGGGCTACTTTCCCTCCAGCATGGTGGAAGTCATCAAGAGGGCAGGTGACCGCCCACGTCAAAGCTGTGTGTGTTTGTGTATGGGTGGGAGGATGTGAGCGTGCTTTCGCATATGTGTGAGTTCAGCAGCTGTTCTGTAGCTATAGCTGATCAATAGTTGTAGCTAGCTGCAGCGTCATTGGCCTCTTTAAACAGCCCATCTGTTTTCCCAACCTATCAATCATCTCCATTGATCACATACTCGCCCTACTGCTGTTTACCCTCCTCCCTACTCCCTTCCTCTTTATTTCTGCTCCCTCTGTCACCCTCCCTAATTAGTAAACCCGTCTAACCAACCTGCTCTCCTAGATTGTGATGCCTTTGTTCATTTTGTTTGTTGGCTTTATTGCTACAGTGACATTATATTTTAATTTATGGAGATATATTCCCTGTGGATATGTTGATGTATTGTTTTCTCATATTTTGATTTGAATCAGTTAGGATTTTATACATTTTCAGATCTGATTAGATTTGTTTTGTTTCAAGTTGACTGATTTGTTGTTGTTGTTGTTGTTGTTGTTGTTGTTGTTGTTTTGCACCTCTCTCCTCCTGGCTCGTGCCCAGGTCACTCCCCCTCCCAGCAGTGCCACACCCTCCTGCTCCGCAGGCCCAACCCCTGTCCCATTGCCTCGGTCAACGGACACTCATACCCCCCCTCCAAAGTCCTCCCCCTGCATCTGCCTCCCCCTCCTCCCCCTCATCCCAACACACAGTCCCTCCCTCGGTTCTCCTCTTTTGGGTACGTTCCTCTTCCCATCTCTCCTCCTTCTCTGTCTACTCCTCCTCTGTCCACTCCTCCTCCTCCTCCTCTCTCCACTTCTCAGGAGCAGCAGAGTCAGACAGGTACATACTGTAGTATCACTTTAAATCACAGATAAGCATTCTTTCCACACTGTTTGACAAAACCACATGTACAATATATCATCTATATATCTAGCTATCAGTATATATATATACTGTATTTATACAGCATTCAGCCACAACATTAAAACCGGTTACCGGTTTTAATGTTGTGGTTTTAATGTTGTGTGTATATATATATATATATATATATATACTAAATGAGAGATTTTGGTTTTCAATTTTTAATAGATTTTAATAAATTTGCAAAAAAAAACATGTTTTCACTTTGTCATTATGGGTTATTGAGTGTAGATTGGTGGGCAGAAATGTCCATTTTAATCATTTAAAATTAAATCTTCGATACAATTAAGGGTGCAAAAAGGTATATTTTTCCACTTACTCATAACGGTGTAGATACATTTCCACTGCCATTCAATTTCATTGGGAACTATTTTCTAGCAAAGGAAACAATCCATGGATTATTCTAATTTATATTCTAAACTATTTTTCTGAGAAGAGCTATTTGTTTTCAGTTTTTAAAACATCCTTTTTATATGCAGCAGTTACCACGAAAGAAATTCCATTAGCCTCCATTGTGATGGTAGAGCTCTCATTTAATTTGTGTGAAGTGAACCTTTAACTGAAATATTCAAATTAAAGGCACAGTTTTTATAACTTCACATGTTGTACATATTATTTAAAATTTGAGAGGCATTATTTACCATTTTTTATACATTTTCCTATAATTTTGCCTGAAATACCACATTTAATTGGATGCTTTATTTAAAATAAAGTCATGGTGTTTTGAGCGGTGCTTGTATGCGCAATATTTGTTAGTATTGTGCAAGCGCACAATGATTTACCTGCCTAAGGGTCTGTAGGGTTTTACAGAGAAGTGGTGCAACCACTATGAGTAATGTGTTTATGAATGCATAGGTGAGTGAGTGTATCTTTGTGAGCCTGTGTGCTTGATGGTGTCCATTTAAGAGTTAAACATATTTATATATGAAGCTATATTAACACATTATCATATGGGTCCGTGTAGCTGTTAAGTAGTTACTGCACTTTTAGTTTTAAGGACGTCTTCTAAAAATAGACAAAACAGTGGCCATAGCAAGTGTGTGTGTGTGTGTGTGTGTGTGTGTGTGTGTGTGTGTGTGTGTGTCTGTGTGTGCTTGTGTGTACGTGTTTCTGTGCGAGACAGGTTCGCGGACTGCAGAGTTGAGTCCTCAAGGCTCTCCGACCCTAGGACAGCAGAGCAGCACCAGTGAGGATATCTGGGTGCTACGCAAACCGCTGGCAGGTAAGCGGTGTTTCTGGGTAACGATGTGAAACTATGTATTTGAGGGACGTTCTGTGTAAAACACTGCACCCCTCAACGCGTGTGTCTGTGCTTGGAGGTGGCGAGCGCAGTGGCAGTGTGGGCAGTCTCGGCAGCGTTCGGTCATCGAGCAGCTTGCAGAGCTCTGGAAACACCCATGTTCTGACCACCCCTGCACCCAGTCCGCACCCTGCAGCCACACCAGGAGTCAACACACACGGCCTTAACGCTCCAGGCCTGCACGCACAAGCCGAAGGGGTGAAGGTAAGAGACTCCTCGCATTGATTTGTGCGCATGTATTTGCACGTCATGTTGCTACTGGATCTTTACAGAACAACAAGCATGTCATTTCTTGGAAATAACAAAGCATTTTCAGGAAATGAACACAACTCTAGCTAACAAGTCAACCACAATTCTGTTTCCTGCTCATTTTGTTTTTCCGTTGGAGAGATTAGAATCCCCCCCCCCCAAGGAATTTGTCCTTTTCATCAATCACAATGTAAAATTAGGCCTGTAATTTCCAACATCAACATTTCTGTCTAGACAAACTATAACAGCTCAATTCTACTGATAAAAACATCTTTTTGCAGCTCACATCACCTCTCATTTCTAATAGACTCGTTACATGAGATTGCGTAAGCATCTCTGAATATCATGTGTCAAGATCAACACAGGTGCCGGAACAGTATATCTTGGTGGAATAACAAAATATGCAAGTGAAAACTGTCAATATGTATTTTTATTACATAACAGATGATGCTTCATGGAAAAGTTACAACAGTGAGTTCTCCTAAACTACAAACTCATATGAGACTGAGTTTGAAAAACAAATTAACAACACTAACTTACTAACTAGGGTCAAAATACTAATGTGATAGAAACAGGGTTTGTCTTTAGTGAATTTTATTGTCTGTGCATAGTGTCGATTTTTTTCTCCCATTGCCCAGTGTGCTTTCATTTCATAATTTGTGAAATTCTGCACCCCCCAGGTCTGCTCTCTAACAGCTTCAGTGCATTCTAATTTAATTTTTAATCACTGGATGTAACTATTTTTAGGTAATTCCTAAAATTTACTGAAATAGCAATTAGCCAAATAGGATGTAGTTCCCATATTATGCTTGAGGCACGTCATCAGTTTTAAGAAGCAGTTATTCTAGGACTTCTCTGATAGCAGTATTGGTAAACTGCGGGAAATGCAAGAGGAAGAGGGTCACAAGCCTGTCTGTCTGTTACATGTGCACTCAGCTGAGTCACAAGGCACTTCTGGGTTTTGAATGATAATGCTTGACTAAATGTTTCATTCTGTGAGTGTGTGTGCCCACTTTTATGTGTGGTTAAGCGTGTTGGTGTGTGTTTTTGTGTCTTAGCTTCTGGCCACCGTGCTTTCCCAGTCGGTTAAAGCCAAGGAGCATCTCTTGGAGCAGTCGCAGTCTGTTGAGCAGTCAGCGAGTAAGCACACAAACTCATCCAAACGCGACCCAAAGGCAATATCCTCGGCTTTATTTGAAGTGATAACTTGTTTCATTTTTCATTGAAGTTAAAGGTCTGTTTTGCTGCTGCCTTCTGCTAATTAATCAAACAGAGCAGTGAAACTACAGAGATACAGATACTACAGACTTTGTCCCTCTTGCTAATAAAAGAATTTAAACCAGTGATCCAGTGAGCAGAAAAAAAAACCTGTGTGATTAGCCTGAGCAGCCATAGCTACCAGACAGTAGATGAGGAGTAAGACCAGAAAAATCAAAGTTCTTCACTGTAACATCCAAAGAGAAAAAAAAAAAAAAAAAATGAAAAGAGGAAGACAACTTAAGTGGGATTAAGCAGGGTGAACTTTAGAATATACAGCATTCAACCTACTTAACATAACCAAGGCCTGTACTGAATTGAACTGAACTTTATTAATAATTATATTGGACCAGGGCCTGCTTGTAACTTGTGAACTTTATTCCTGACAAGGCATTTACAAATTTACATTACTGTAAGCAGCTGCGCTCTTCTTATCAGTTGAGAGTTTGCTTGGGGCTACACAAAATGGGACAGTTACAATGTGTCTATAAATCATGATGGATGCAGTTATATACACACACACAGTATATTGAATAGACATTTATATGGTGTTTAAACTGGGGGACTGTGCTTGTAGTTGATTTACTAATCTCACTCTTAAAGAAGCATATAAATTATCACATTTTAATCTGCTATAATCTATGTCTGCTATGTCTAATCCGTTTAAGTGATATT
Organism: Xiphias gladius; assembly: GCF_016859285.1. Taxonomy (NCBI): domain Eukaryota; kingdom Metazoa; phylum Chordata; class Actinopteri; order Istiophoriformes; family Xiphiidae; genus Xiphias; species Xiphias gladius. Next base: position 9,549,966 of record NC_053414.1, on the reverse strand, counting down.
TGGGAAGAAGACAGCCGGGCATGCAATGTTTTTCCACATTATTATCAAGGACTGCATAGGCAATATAAACCTGACTTGATTTGATTTCTCCACTGCTTCTCACCCTCAAAGACTGCACCTGATCACTAGATAACATCATTTCCCGGCTTTACGGCATTTTAAGAAACTTGAAATGCCGCAAAGAAACAGAAGTTCAAGTGAAAATTGATTTCAGAGGAGGAAAGGGTTCACACAAAGCTGTTCATTTTTTAATAATTAACTAGAAATAAATGCAGAAGTTCCATTTTCAGTAAATTAGGAAGTACAGTACGTCTTTTTTTTCCACTATGATTCGTAAATAATTACAGGTTCCTTTTTCTTGGGTAATCATTAGTTAAAATTAAACTCGGGACCAAGAAACTAAAGCTCTGCCAACCCATACATGACACACATATCTACATGAAATAAAAATCTGTCATGTGACATTGCTTCCTAGAACTTACTGAGGGCTAAGGGAAATTTGGGGACCTTTTTAGATGCAATGTAGCATTTATACAAATTAAACCCAAAGTTTTGCAAATAGAAATACACTGCCTATGGGTAAGGATTCATGTGAATACGAGGTGTGAACAGAAAAGAGTTGAATTAACAACATTGTCCTTTACTGAGAAAAGTAATATATTTCATTGTTTTTCCCTCTTCTCTCTTACCATTCTCGCCTGTTCACCTCCACCCCAAGGCTCTTCCAGTTGCACAGTCCATGAACAGCGGTCGTTTGAGCGGAAGGCAGAGGAGGACGACGGGAAAGTGAGTTTTGGAGTGGCGAATCGGTTCGCTCTGTGGACGCCTCTTTCTGTTGCTTCCGTTTCTTCTAAACCAACACTTTGGTTTGAGAGAAAGACATCTACATGGGTGGGGTTCAGGCGGTGGGCACAGTGAGGTGTCTGCCAGGGGCGGTTGAGTTGCACCTGAACAGATGACACCCTGAGGATGGGCATGCGAGTGTGTCACCATGGAGACAGGCAGAGTGACAGACACATCGAGGAGTCAGTTGCTGTCTTGCCTTCCGTCCCTTCACCCGACCCCTGCCCTCACACCGCACTGAAGACACCGTACACCCACATGCTGCCGCTCTGCTCTAGAACCTGCCAGTGGCTCTGTGTGTTCTGTGAAGCCGAGGGTCAAGTCCTCTCTGTGTGTTCTGGAGTCGAGAAGATGCCACATTCCTCGAATCGAGTATTTACTGGTTGCCAGGCGACAGCAGCGTCCCGTTATAGAAGCAAAAGCAGGAGTGCTCTTAGTGTGTCGTCATTGGTTGATCTCGTCCACCGTTCACTGACACTAAAGTCGTTCACAAAATAAAGCATGTATTTCAAAAATTCTCTGATTTGGCCTTTAAAGGGTCGGTTAACCCAAATTACAAAATCATTATGTCCACATTACCCTCACTGGTATCTAGCCATACTGGTAGTTTCATTTGCAGGGGTTATGAGATCCTCGGCACTGAGACTCCCTCCACTACATACAAAACAGGTAAATGCATATTTATTTGTGGTGCTCAGATCAGTGACATAACTGACAAACTCCTTCCGGAAACAGAAAACTTTACTCAGGATACTCCACAGCACTCACTCTGAAAAGTTTTTCTGTATCTTTACCTCCAGTAGTAAATGGTTCTTAAAGAAAACTATTGATGACAAGGTCTTTGAAACAGTCCCAATAAACGCAGTAGATCAGGTGGTGACGCTGCTTGGCCTTTAATTGTCATTAACTGCCCATCTCCTTCTGTCCACATGTTAAAGTGTCCATCATCGAGCCAGTTAGCCCAAAATATTTCTCCCCATGTGTCACTTTGGAGAAAAGCGTCAGCCAAATAAAAATAGTACCTGGAAAAACACATTGCTTTTAAGGATTTTCAAATGTTTCAATGTAATGAACACCGTGAATGAAATTCTGTTTACCTCCATTGATTCGGGGCGGTGGCAGAAGTCTCAGCAGCAGAGATCTCAGAACTTTTGCAAATAAATCTGCATGGCTAGTTATCACTAGGGGAAAGTGGCGCTTGTTTTATTTTCATTTAGTTCTTCTTTTGTTATCTGGTATGTGTCTTGCTATTTACACGCACCTTTCTGAATTGCAAGCAGAATTATTTGGGGGAGTAATGTGCGTTCTAGAAAAGTCCGCTTATTCCTTACTGCGTATTTTAGCGGCAGTATTTTGAAACAGTTGTTTTTTGAGCATGAATGTAGGCAGTATCATGCTTTGAATTGGTGCTGTCATTGTGCACCATGGAAGTATTGCCGGATTATTGTTCTGTAAGCTAAAGACAAGCTGTAGCTCTGCGTTTTATGTATATTATGTGTTCCAGCGCAGTTTCCCATTCCCTGCTGGTAAACACTTTCTAGATTTTGTTGTAGAGCGGGGTTAAATCCTGGAATTACGTCGGACGTTTCTATGTTGTTTTCTAGAAAAGTCTTCTCTCCTGTGTTCTAGAACAGGCTGCTATGCTGTGTTCTAAAACAGGTGTGTGTGTGTGTGTGTGTTCTGTGCGGTAGAAGAACCCTGTGGACTCTTCTAGACGCAGGCAGTAGTGTTCTGTGTTCTGTGTTCTAGAAGCAGGCAGTAGTGGCGTGGCTGGGTGAGTTTCAGCTGCAGTTCTACACCACCCACTTCCTCACCGCGGGATATGATCTAGACACCATTAGCCGCATGACCCCTGAGGTAAGGTCATGACCCCTGACCCCCTCACGCCCCGCCCCTTGTCTGTCAAGGCTCTGCCCAGCACAGCTCTCAAATCAGCTCCCCCGCTGACCTGGATGATGTCATCATGACCCTCCTGTCTCTGTCACCTGACCCCCCGGTGTGAGTCCTGAGCCTCAACCAGTCACTCCTCATACTCTGTCTGCTTCATTTACATACCTGTGGATACACATGGCCGCGTGTTCCAGTCTGTGCTGTAAACGCTACTCTGTGTTTGTCCTTGAGTGTGTTTCGAGTGCCATTGTGTGCGTTTGTGTACGTGTACGTGTACTGAAGCAGACACGGTGGTATGACGTAAACCCCAAAAGGGCAGGGGACGCTCATCGGAAGATTATCCAAAGCAAAGTGTCTCTGAAGGCATATCACACGCAACCCATGTAAAAATGTCAAACGTACGCATAAAAATGTTTCCATTCAAAAGAAAAAACAAAAACACACTTACAGTAGCTGTGTTGAATTCCTGATGCGACTAAGTGTGCTTTGCGTTGAAGGACCTGACGGCGATTGGGGTCATGAAGCCTGGACATCGAAAGAAGTTGACATCAGAGATCAGCAAGCTGCCCTCCACAGACTGGCTGCCAGACCACAAGCCTGTAAGGCCCTCACGCGCACTACACAAACAAGAAAAAGGGGGAGATGTTGAGTTTCGGCAGCTGCACGCACACAAGCGTACACACATGCAGCTCTTTCAGTTCGTTAAGAAACTGTTTTGTCAGAATCGCAATTCTGTTCCGTAGCTTGTGATCTGTGACACAAGCTTTAAACGTTGTGTGCTCTCTGTGTGATGTAGGCCAACCTGGCAGACTGGCTGTCTCACCTGGGCCTCAGTCAGTACTACCAGGTCCTGGTGCAGAATGGATACGAAAACATTGACTTCATTTCCGACATCAGCCTTGAAGATCTGCAAGAGATTGGCATCACTAAGCTCGGTGAGTCGCAGCTACATTATTAAAACGGAAAATATGGTTACACAGAAACAAAGCAAGGAGAGATATAGAGCTCTTCATTTTGTTCACTTGATGTAAATAACTCGTATGATTGTCAAAACTTGTGAATAAAATGGACTTTCAGGGCAAGATTAAAGTCATTACAGATGTTATTTCAAGAATCCTAACGTCCCACTTGTTACCGAGTTTTATGCTGCATTACAACACATACAAGAATTAAATGCCATATAAGTTCTGTTATTGTGTCCGGAATAGTTGGACTGAGTTTATTCAGCTTCTCTGTGGTTTTGATAGTTGTCATTAACCACAGAACATTCTTTTTTTTTTTTAACAGAGTAAACCTTCATAGTTCAAAACAGAAAAATAATTTATGATAGCCTAATATAGTAGTTAATAGTTATATAATTATTATTCAGCTTATTATCAAATTGTACTGTACTCGCAGCCCGGTAGCAAATATATCCGCAGCCCAGGGATTGGAAACCTCTGGGTTAGATTTAATGGTCATGCCTACTAGTGAGTTTTCTGGGAAATATACCATTTCGTGGTTACTTTTATAAAATCAACAGCAAATGCTCTGGAATCTCTTCTAGCTTTGAAGTCTAAATGCGTTTTCATTCTCTCGCTACCTCACAACTACTGTTCCTCAATTCTTCTCCTCCACACCGCTGCCTCTCCTCAGGCCATCAGAAGAAACTGATGTTGGGAGTGAAGAGACTGAAGGAGCTACAGAGAGGAGAGAGTGGTTCTGAGCCTCCTCCGAGCCCCTCTACACCTCCATCCGGCGCAGGTGGCAGCACTGGCTCAGAGCCCCGGAGGGAGGCGAGAAAGCAGAGGGATGGTGTCCCCAGCCCGCTGGCCAAGCCTCGCCCGGGTCTCGCACATTCACAGACCCCTCCCGATACACCGACACAAACCCCACCACAAACGCCACCACATGCCCGGACCCAGCAGTCCTCCCCCAGGGCTCGGCCCCGCCCCTCCACCCAGATGGCGGCGGCAGATTCTTCGGTACCGCTGCTCCGGCTGCCCAGCGAGGAGGAAGAGCGACGTAGAACTCACAGTCTAATTGGCTCAGAATCAGACTCTAGATACGCCACCGTGTGCCGCAGCAGCTCCGCACGTACTGCCGCCCTTAATGATGTCACTGTGAACCGCAGCCAATCATCTGTCACCCTCCGTCCCCGTCGGAAAGGTCGGCCCCCAACACCACCTAAACGGTCCTGTTCTTCCATTACCGGGGGTGACGGGGAGGGAGAGGGACAGGCGGAAGGACTACTAGGGCTGCCAACCTATCGGGAGCGGCGTGCCAGTGACTGCGGCAGCCTGGGATCAGCTTTAAGAACTCAGGACTCAGCGGGCCTGGAGAGATCAGAGGGGACTTCTGGGAGTGTTCGCAGCCTCGCCGCCATGCTGGAAACATCCATCGTGGGTGGAGCCAAGACCCTGCCAAAGAATCTGGGAAGCGGCACCAACTACCTACAGGTGGGTTTCTCGGTGTTTGGTTTGGACTTTGAGAATCGTATTTTAAATTTTTTATTGGCAATATGCATGTGTAACGATCATGTGATCCCCAGGTGAGTCCACCTATACTGCGTCGCCAGGCAGGCGCAGGAGGTCTTGGTTCTGAGGATGATGATGCCATTAGTCGGCGCAGGACCATCATTGGACCAGAAGGTCAGACTGATCAGACTGACCTGGTACCTCGGCAACCAGCCCAGCAACGTCCAGAGCCCAGGCCCCGCTCCACCGTGGTCACCTCAGCATCAGAGATCACAGACGGCACCGTGACGCTCCGAAGGAAGCCGCATCCCCTGGCAACTGACTCTGAAGCGGAAACGATACACAGGCGACCACGCATGTCTGAGCATAAAGAAGGTGTCATTCAAAGCAATAACCAGTCAGAATCTCCAAGTGGTCAGACAAAGCAAACAGATAGTAGCCGGAAAAACGGAGGTGAGGCGCAGCAGAACGGCAGCGTGGTCCTGAGGCGGAGGCCAGTGTCTGAGGTCTCTGACAGGATGGAGACCAACCGAGAGAGCTGCGAGTGGATGGAGGCCAGGAGGTCTCTAAAGCCAGCGGTCTCACCCAAACCATCCTCAGTCGCCCTAAGGAAGACACAAGCTGAGCCCCCAACACCAACCCGCAGGGTCCCCATACCTGGGCCTGATAATGCGGAGACGGCACAAAGCCCTGGTGAGACAGACATGCTCTCACACACAAAACTAAGATTTGCTACTTAGTCATTGAGTTTATCTGTGACAGAACTTTTTGCCTAGATTAATGTATATGTCGTCCTTCAGTATTCATTTTTGTGAGAAAATAAGCAGGCAATATGTTGCCTTTAGTCCTCACAACAGTGTCCTCATGTTGAAACCTCTTGTGGGGAGTGGGATTATTGACCTGTTTTTCTGTCTGCCACAGTGTCTTTTTTATTCCACCAGTGAATTGGTTTTTTAAATGATTTTTTTTTTTTTTGGGGGGGGGGGTAGTTTATTGGCCTTCTACCTTAATTTGATAGAAATATTAGAGATACAGACAGGGAAGGGAAAAGAGAAAGGGTGTTGACGTGCAGCAAAGTTGCGTTTATATTTTAAAACATCTTTCCTGCTCGGCTACCGGATGCCCCTACATATATGCTTTAAAGCAGTCATCTGTAATGAGTTGTCTTGATTTTAATAACACCTATGGTGATAAACTAGAGCTAAAATAATTAGTAAATTAGTCGATCAAGAGAAAATGGATCTGCAGCTATTTAGATAATCCTTTTTTTCTAGCAAAATGCCAAAACATTTGATGCTTCCGGCTTCTCAGATATGAGGATTTACTGCTTTTCTCTATTATATATCCTTGTGAATTGAATAGTTCTGTCTTTTGGACTGTCAGTCAGGAAAAAATAAAACAAATTATGGCAGGATTTTACCACTATTTTAAAGACCGAATAATTAGTCGTTTACTAAGTAATAATGGAGAATGAAAATAATTTTAAATTGCAGCCCCATGATAAATGAATATTTCTTTAGGCTAGTGCCCTCTAGCCCTACATACTACAAATAATAATGAATAATAAACAGAGCTATTTTAAAGATTTGATTTATTGGTGATGTTTCACCAAAGATGAGCTTCATCAGGCAAATAGATATCCAGCAACAATCCCTTTTTTTTTTTTTTTTGCTTTTTCCATTTCCGGTTTTGTCTTTAATCGGACGGCCGATGTTGATGCCTTTAGTAAATACAAGTAAAAAGTCTCAGTCCTGATCGGTTCACATAGCCTACTATATATTTATCAAAGTTGGGAACACATTTCCATTGGTGATTAAAAAGGCTATCTTTGATGCAAAGTTACATTTATTGTGAACCTCGGTCACAGCTAGCTCAACTAGCTTACTTGGTGTCACAGTAGCTTTTTCTGAGGTGGAAAAATTCAAGAGCTCTAATTTTTCCAGTACAGTGATGCAGGTTATAAAGTTATTTGACATTATTTACATTCTTCGCAAATTATCACTGAACCAGACCATTTTTACTTTGTTGGTCTTGAATCTGATTTATCATCATCTTTTTACCCAGCTATATATAATATATATTTTATTGATTTTAGTTAGCAATTAGCTCATTTCACAATAATAAGCCATTGTCATGGAGAACTGGACTGTGATTAACAGTGTAACTAACCAAATGTGTGTGTCTTTGATGAAGAAATATCGTATTAGCATGGACACACTCAAATACATCGTGTGCTGACTTCATATTGTTATAAACACATAAGGAAATTAAAATACCAACACATTCAGAGAAATGACCGTGACTAATGTAACAGTAAGATGGCCAGCTGATCCGGATGCTGTGTTGGAGAACTAAAGCTGCTATTTAAATAGCAGTTAGTTTTTTCTCAGACTGCTGTAGAGGAAAGTCTCCCATTTATTTCCGGCTTTGTCCAGCCTTCTTGCCATAAGTTATGTTATTAAACTGGTCAGATATTTGCCAAAATGTAGGCGGAGGTTGATCACAAGCAGCAGATGCCAATCTACACGATGTGACACATTCCCATGTCATAGACAGGGAAGTAAAAAGACAAAACAATAGAGTCAGATCACTTCCTTGTTGCTGAAACGCATTAGGTCAATTGGTCTTATATGTGTGTGAGTGACTACTTTGGACAATGGCATATAAAAAAACTGACAGCATTGTCTCTGACTCTCTCTGGCCAGAGCCGAAGCGTGTCCCTCCTCCTGTATCCCCAAAACCCCGCGGGCCTCCAACAGCACCGAAGCCAGGCAAGGCAATAGTAGCTTCAGCTACCGTCAGCCCGGGCCCTGCTGCTAACAGTCCCACCACAGCCCCCAAGCCCTCCTCTCCACTCTCCGCCGCCCCCCTTCCAGCTCCCGACACCCCGTCTGCTCCTGCCCTCTCTCCGGGACTCCCACTTACGTCCCCCTCTCCGGCCCAGAGTCCTTCCACCCCCTCATCACACCCTGTCAAACCTCCCCGCTCCTCCATCGCCGGTCTCTCCATCGACTTGCTGGGAGGACGCGAGCTGGAGGAGGAAGAGGAGAGGAGGAGAGAGGACGAAGAGAGGAGTAGAGAGAGGGAGCTCAAGAGGCACAGGGAGCAGGAGGAGGAGAGGAAGAAAGCAGAGGAAGAGAGTCAGAGGGAGCTGGAGAGGAAGCCCTCAAGGAAGGAGGGAGCGAGAGAAGAGGTGGAGAGTCAAGCGGAGGCAGTAGAGCAGGAGGAGGAGGTGCAGGATCGTTTGGAGGAGACCAGTGCCTCCCTGGCTGCAGCTCTGCAGGCTGTAGAGCATAAAATCAAAGAGGAGGACACACAAAATGAGTGAGTATTTTATAAAGCTAATTATAAAGCATATTTTGCCACAGAATGTACCATTTATATGCTACAACAATCGCTCTGGACTGCTTGTTGGCGGCCTAGTCGCTGATGAGAGGATCGGAGCATCGATTAGCTTTTCCACACAATGCAGAGCTGAAAAGTGAGGGGACTTATTTCAGGCATTCCGTGTTATGGAGGTTATAGTCCTGGTCTCCTTCTCCAAAAAACAATGGGCCTCAAGCAAGAGCCAGCTGTGCGAACAGATTCGTTCTCAGGTGGCACGTACGTGCGACTTAAGACAAATTGTGGCATTAATTAGTTTTCTCGTACTTAGAATTTTCTCTTAGGTACAAATGAAATTCACTGTAGCAACAGTATGTACTTTTTCCATTTTGAGAGATCTTCTCTCAAAATGGAAAAAGTACATAACATAAGATTGCAACTGACAAACCATTCCCTTCATACAAGTCATATATGTAGTTAGAATTTTTATCTTAGAATTTCGATCCTCTGCGTTTTGTTTTTTTCTAAATCCAGTGTGTCCGATAGCAAGGCCTTAACGAGTACGCCGCGCTGCATTTCACTACGCATAGTCTGCGTATGTGACAAGTAAAACCTTTAAAACCGAAAAGTGAAATGCTGTGTTCAGTCACTTCTGCCAAGACCTGTTGCCTGCCAGCCATATCTGGCAACAGTTTTCTTACATCAACCTCAAAATGAAATCGAATAAGCGTATTTTCTAAACTGTTGAACTACTCCTTCAAGGAGAAAAGTCGCTTAAACCTCGCAAGACACGTTCAATCACTGGGTTCAAAGCCAGCCGGAGCCAAGGTTTACACTTTGTAGAAACCTGATAAAACATTCAGCGTTTCAAATCACTTTCATTAACTTTCTAATTCTGGGTCAGTGGTGCAGTGTTTTATCACCATTTGCAGCGATAAAGTGGACTTAATTTACCACCGCTCTGATTTGTGCCGCTGTCTGCTACCTTTAACATAGCAACGGTCGCCAAGGCTGATGTGTACCGTAGTATTCGGAGCCTTACACTGTATCAAACTGACAGAAACAAGGGACGGGATATTTGTAACCTATCGCGCGGCATATACCTGAAGTTGTAATCATTAGGGCTTCAGACCTGGTTGATTTGTCTAAATCCTCGGTTAGCGTGGTAACGGCGAACACTCTGAGCAGCTTATTTTGTCAGGGAGACAACAAAAGAGCACCTGGTGGGTCTGTTCACAGCACAACCACCCAAAAAAAAACCACTGCATTTCTTGTGGCAGATTCACAATAAGAGCCACCCCGTGCTTTGCCAGGAAATGTTCCGTTTTGCATTAGCGGCGACTTGATGCAGCTCTAATGCAGCGTGTGGAGAGTGAACAGGATGCAGTAAGGCTTTTATAAATGAGATCAAATTGCACTGGATCGCATGCTGTGAATCCAGCATGAAAATGGGAGACTGCGTCACCACCAATAAAAGCAATGTTGTGACCTGTTTCAGCCACAGTCTCTCCCAGTTCAGATGTGGAAACAAAGTACGGAAACTCAATTGAATAAGTATGAGTATTTATTCGCTGTCTGCAGAGAGCGGAGATCAATCAGGTCTGCACAAGCAGCAATACCATGAAGAGATCTGACTTGAGCTCTATGTGTGTGTCTTTTATATGCTGTATATCTCAGTCAGCCCAATGGGGGGTACCGTAAAGCCCGCCTTGTGGTTTTATGGCTTGTGCCTGTTTTCTGATTCCTTGACCTTTGGGGTCATGTCCTGTGTTTCTGTGATTCCTGCTGATCAGTGAAGTGTGATCTCTTCTTGGCTTACATGTAGCTGCATATAACATAAGGCACAATAGATAACACAACAAATATTGAATACCCACAAATCCCCTTTTGATCTCGTTTACGAGATCAACATTGAAAAGGAAAAAACATAAAAGAACAAAATTGTTATCTCATTGAATTACTCCTTAAACTCAGGACACCCTCAAAATCCCATTTCAACTCCTCTCGTGGTGAGAGGGACATCATCTGATATGATGGGATACGACTTCAACAGTAGTGGTGATGTGATCAGTGACCTAATGCAGGCCAGGAACTGCAACCCACAGCAGAGGATGGGCAAACAGGGCAACACAAACAGCGGCACGACAAAGGACACCAGGGACTTGTAGGACTTATCAATTTCAAACAACATCCATCAACAGTGTGTCTTCATCCTTTATCGTGCTCCTTCATCTTTTTTTTGGCAGCAGCGGCCCTACAATGGCCTTGGTAAGTGTTGGTGATAATAGTCAGTGTTGTGTTACGAAAAAATCGACTATCGCCCCCCTCTTTCATGAAACATGTCCTTTTCAAGTCTGCAAGTCTGTGCCATGAGGCGTGGCTTGAAGCGAGGGTGGACCGCCGAGAATCCTTCTGGGTCAATTGATTAGTTTCCTTCCTTTATAATGGATTTAATTAATTCTATTATCATGGGATTAATTCTAATTACATTATTCTAGGTGGATTCAAACCCCACGGCACGGTCTTGGTCCAATTAACTTATACACCTCTGGTCAATACGGGGAATTATCATGGCGCCAATATTATACGTGGGGTCCCCTTGGGACAACCAGGCTGCAGCTCCGGTATCGCGCTTGATACGTCTCCATCGATAGGGGACCAGACTAGTAAAACGATCAAGTAAATTCTCCGCTGAAGTGGGATAAAGGGAGACAGGCAGGAGTAAGGTCACAATCGCACAATAACCGGAGGAATTGCGAGGGAGGCGATCGTACAATTTGTCCTCACCGCACCACCACCAGATGTCGCTTCGCGATTTGGGATTAAAGGCGCCGTTGGTGGTGATATTGACGGCACATTGGGAAGGGTCAAGGTTGCCCAGCACGTTTCGGCCAGTGAGCTGGACACAGGTGAAGTTAGCCGGAGCCACTTTTGTGGAAAAGATTGGTTTCAATTTGGTAGCAAAAGTTAACGGATATACCCTGTCCCAATGGGTACAATTGACTAAGGTTGGTGCCGAATTCTTCATGACATCAATAATGCATTCGGGTGTGATAACTGCGGGATGATACGTAGCATGGGTCTCGATCCCATGCACACTACACAGCTCTGTCTAGAGTATGCTATGCTTGCTCCATGAAAGTAGGAGCCAATTGTTCCCCGTCGCTGAGATCCCTGTAATGATATTAAACCAATCATCCGTGCCGCCTTTTCCGATAACAACCACCCTGCCCCCTTTTAAAGCAGTGGCAGGCGTCGCCTCAGCCGTGGCGCGAGACGAGTTGTAACATAGCGTCACTGGGAACTGCGGGTCAGAGCCGCTAGACCAGGCTCCCAGGGTGAATGAAACGCATTTGGAACTTCCTGTGGAATTGTACGAGATTATTAATTGGTGGTTATCTTTGGACATGCTCACCTTCTGTCTCTCCGCTCGCGCATTCTCTATGCTGTACGATGACCAGTCATAGCCGTCTGTTTCAGCTACCAACCAACCCCATCCCGTTCCCATAGTCAGGTACCATACATACCTTCCTCCCCACTCCTGTCCGTTCTGCCTCCATTGGTTTTTCAAGGCGGTAAACGGTATGATGACTATTGTAGAATCATTAGCGGGTGAACAGAAGAGCAAGTCAGACTGCTCGGTGTCCCGAGTGTTACCGTCGGACCCAAGATGCTTCCTCAGGTGTTATGTTTCTATTGTTTCGCTTTGTAGCTTTTTCCGCAGTCTCTTCAATTAGAGACAAAATTACTATCACTACAATCCCTGAGATGACTCCTGCTCCTATCAGAGGTTTCCATTTTCCATACAACATTTTAGCAATGTCCTTCTTGTAACAGGCTATTCTACTGTTATGTTTCAGGCGGGGTTACCCCTGAAACAGCTTACAACCTTCTTCCTTTCTACTGTCACACAGCTCGTTATTAGTATGCGAAATATTTATTTTATTATTTATTATTTTTCGTTATTTTTAGAGAAATATACTTGTAATATAATGCAATCAGCTGGTTTTATAACACTGTGGTTCCTGTGGTGGACAGGTGTATGAGTGCCCAAAGGAATACCATAGTTACCAACATCCAACAAAAACAAAGAAATCGATGAGTGGCTCATTCATTTCTTCACTTCCTCATACTCCTCGATGATCCTGGTTGGTGGCTTGGCACGCCACGTGATGGAGAAGGACGCTATTTCACCTCTTCCCTTCTCAGGGTTATTGGTTAGACTACCTCACCCTTGTTGCCACCAGGGAATTATTCTGTCCCTTGTTGATTGGTGGTCTTTCCAGCGTTGTCTTCACACAGAGCCCTGTGTGTTTTTTTCAGTGACCTGGTTGGCGCCACAGCCGCTGCACATTGGCTCCAATGATACCAGGTGTCACCTTTACCATCCAGCCGGACAGCATGGGAGGTGCGTTCCGTGACTTTGTAGGGTCCGTCCACCTTGGCTCCGCCCACTTTCTCTTGATGACCCTCAGTAACACCCACTCAGTCTCTGGCGTTGTCGCTTTCCTCCTGCTCGCCGCCTACTTGTTCTGCAAAAGCTGCAACGAGACTCTGTAATTCATGGAAATACTGCTTTGGAGTTAGAGTTTGAGAGTCGTGTCCTAGTCCTGTCAGTTTTGTCGGTGGTCCAGGAAATGCTCTTCCTGTAGTCAACTCATGGGGAGTGAATCCTGCTCTGGTTTACCGAGCTTCTAATAGACATGAGTGCTAGGGCAGGGCGCCTAACCAAGTCAATTTGGTCTGTGCACAGATTTTGCCCAATTTAGTCTTGAGAGTCTGATTCATTCTTTCTACCTTGCCCTGTGATTGGGGATGGTACATTTCGAACTTGTGCTTAAGCCCAAGCAACTGTTCAACCTGTTGGAGATCTTTGTTTTTGAAATGTGTACCATTATCTGTTCTTACTTTCTCAGGGAACCCGTGTCGGGAATGTACTGATTGATTAAGAATTTGATCACTGTTTTGCTATCTTCGCTTTGTAGGGACCGCCTGGCCATCCTGAATAGGCGCCGATGCACACCAGCAGATACCGGAAGCCCCTGACTGGCATTACCATGTCTGTGTAGTCAATGATGATTTCGCTACCTGTTTTTGCTATCAATGGGAAGTGACCTGGGTGAGGTTTGACTGTCGGCCTGGCGTTGTAACGCATGCATTCCTCGCATGTGTTCACATGGTGTCTGCACATATCTTTCAAAAATGGATGCCACCAATGCTCCAAATTTCGCATCATCTGCGCCACTCCCACATGTCCTACTCCGTGTGCTTCTGCAATGGCAGTTTGTCTGATTCCAGGGGGCAGAATTAACCTGCCGTCCGGTCCTCTCCACATGCCCTGCACGTTTGTGCATCCTCTAGCTATCAGTAATGTTTTCTCCTGTGGAGAGGCTTTGTCTTGCTCCTGTTTAATCTGCTCTAATTCGGTGTCAGTGTTGTGTGTTGTTTTCACTGCCTCTGTCTCTGCACACAGCATTACCAAATTGTGATTGTAGCCTGCTGCTTGTTTCGCTGCTGCATCTGCCGCTGCTGCTTCCTGTTTTAGTGCTACTCTGCATTTTATCATGTCCCTTGCATTTAATTACTGCAACTCGTTTCGGAAGCATCAGTGCTTCTGTCAGTTGTTTCATCTCCGTTTCATGTTTAATGGGTTTGTTGGCCGCTGTGAGGAAACCAGTCCTTAACCACTGTGGTAGTTTCACGGTACTGCTCCTACCCTATACGCTGAGTCAGTGTAAATGTTGATGTTCTGGCCCTGACCGATTCTGAGAGCCTCAATGACTGCTACAACTTCTGCCCTCTGAGCAGATTGCGGTCCTGTGAGTTTTTCTGCTTTCAGTATGCGTGTTCCCTGTTCCGTCTGTTCTACCACTGCGTACGCGGAGATCAAGCCATTTTGGTCATGTCTGTAGCAACAACCGTCAGTGAACAACTGTCTTGCGCCTGTCAATGGTTCTGTTTGTAAGTCCTCTCTAACCTTTTTCCTCCTTCTGAACTTTCTCTGTGCACTGGTGGGGTTCTCCTGATCCTATCTGTTCTGCCATGTTGATGCCTTCGTGTGAACGTGAGGTTTGGTGCTTCCAATATGTTGCAAATGCGTCTTTGACGCAGTGGTGTGAGTGTAAATGCAGAGGATTGGACATATGCCACTACGCTATGTGTTGTTAGAACGTGTAGAGGGTGGTCCATGACGATGTGTGCTGTTTTTTGAATGATTTTTGCAATGCCAGCTACTTGTTGTATGCAAGTTGGGTATGCTTCCATGTTGTCCAGCATTGTGCTGACGCACATCAGAACTCTCCTCTCTCCCCCTTTTTCTGGAACAATACCCGTTTACACAGAGGTTTGTTCCAGAAACATCAAGAAAGAACGGGGCAGTATAGTCTGGAATGGCGAGCTCTGATGCCGTCGCGAGGCTCTGTTTTAGCTTGATAAAGGCCTCTTCAGCCTGCGCCGTCCAGTTAAGCTGGGCAGTGAGGTTGGCGATACCATGTTCTCTGATCATGTCCCTAAGGGGTGTTGTGAGGCTGGTGTAGTCAGGAATGTAATTCCTGCTGTAGCCCGTAAGGCCTAGGAAGGAAAGCATGTCTTTGACGGTGAGTGGTTTTGTATGGTGCAAGATGGTGTCTCTGTGCTGCGTGGATAATCCTGACCCTTTCTGCGAAATCTGTCTTCCCAAAAATGAGACTACCCTGCGTGCAACTTGTAATTTCTCCTTGCTAACCTTGAATCCTTCTTTGCAAGGTGCGCCAACACAGAACGAGTGGTCACAAACAAAGCGAGGCAGTCGGGCAGCGAGTAGGAGGTCGCCCACGACTGAATCAAGGTGGTGTCAGGAGGCAGGTCGCAGTCTGCTAACATGTCTTTTAATACGTGATTAAAAATTCCCGTGAAAGAGCAAAACCCTGGGGAAGTCTGGTGTAAGTCAGCTGCTGAC